>NC_142931.1:5486951-5544451 GCF_046866305.1 Octopus bimaculoides
TATATACATTGAAATCCACTACACACGCGTGAATGCACGTGTACATACATACTTCCACAGAGGCACTCACACCGAAATATTTATGAACACACACACACACACACACACACACACACTCATACACCCACGCATATATATACATATAATATATATATACATACACACACACATACATACATACTTACATACATACATACATACATACATACATACATACATACACATATATATACACACACACATACATATGTTTTGCATTTTGTGCGTATGGCTATAAGTGAGAGAGAGAGAGAGAGAGAAAGAAAGGCAGCAAGCAATCGAGAGAGAGAGAGAGAGAGAGAGAGAGAGACAGACAGACAGAGACCAACATGGAACCAAAGTCGATAGAAGAGTAGTAGAGATAGCGATGTATGTATGTGTGTGTCTGTATATTTGCGTGTATGCGTGTGTGCTAGTGTGTGTGTGTGTGTGTGTGTGTGCATAGCTGCATTTGTGTGTGCATGCGTGAGTGCATGCCTACGCCCGCACGCATGTACGTTTGTGCGTGTGTGTGTGTATGTGTGCGCGGGCGCGCTTGCTCGCACACGCGTATGTATTTGTTGCATGTTTCGGCGTGTATGCACTCGTGTGCGCGCGCGTAGGTGACCGTGTAAGCGTGTATGCATGCTTGCGCGTTCCTACATGAGTGTGTATGCGTGTATGTCTCTGTTCGCATGCGCGCGTGCGTGCTTATAACACTAGATGTAGATCTGTACACGTGTGGTGCATATGTATACATATGCTTATATATGTGCGGTATGTGCGGTATGTGCGGTATGTATGTGTGTCGGCATTGATTTGTCGTCGTCCTTGGCAACCAATAATGACGTCAAAGCTCGCAGAATACCAGGGCATGGCTTATTATTGGAGCGACATCTGAGCGTACTATATTAGTGTGGTTATGCAGAGGAAAGTAGCGAGTCCCGCAATGCGCGCCACCTGACGGATACACATACATACATATAAACATATACATACATACATACATACATACATACATACATACATATATATATATATATATATATATATATATATATGTATGTATATGTATGCATATATATTATTAGCGTGGTGGCGGTGGTGACGATGATGATAGGTGTAGTGGTGGGGATGGGGCGGGCGGTTCGGAGGGTGTTGTCTATTCTTAGACTAAGTAAACAAATAATTTAATTAAACACACCGTAGAGCGCACCTGCACATCTGCTTTGATCATTAAAAACAAATAACTTATCCACCACCACAACAACAACATCAACATCAGCTGAACAGAAATATATATATGGCCAATACAGATTAATACATGCATGTCTATATATATATATTTGTGTGTGTGTGTGTGTGTGAATGATAACCGTATATATTGCATACGGGTGTAGATTGTGTTTTATAAATAGTATACATTTTTATATTCAAATTTATGCCTATGTTAATTTGCATTTATATATATGCATATATATGCGTGTATATATCATAGTATATGTATACCGATGTGTGTAAAGTATGTTTTAAAAATAGAATATATATTTGTATTCAAATTTATGCTCGTCTTGTTTTGCATACATGCGTACGTATTCTGCATACGTGTGTATATATATATCATAGTTACGTTTATCTAAGTGTTAGGAATATGTTTTCAAAAACAAAATATATACTTGAATCCAAATTTATGCTTTTTCCTAATTTGCATTCGTATATATGTGTATGCACGGGTATATATGAAAACTATATACGCCTATGTGTGTAATATAAGCATATATATATATATATATATATATATATATATATATATATATATATATATATGCTTATGTGTGTAATATAAGCATATAATTTGAGAATGATATATATATATGCATATTTTATTTTTGCATTCGAATTTTAAAAACTAGGGAGTTTTGTAAGCAAATCAAATTTATGTTCATGTTAATTTGAATGCTTACCTATGCATATACATGGGTGTATATAAGCTTTTGTACTTTAGGCACAAGGCCCGAAATTTTTTGAGGGAGGGGGGTCAATCGATTACATCGACTCCAGTACGCAACTGGTGCTTAATTTATCGACCTCGAAAGGATGAAAGGCAAAGTCGACCTCGGCTGAATTTGAACTCAGAACGAAAAGACAGACGAATTACCCCTAAGCATTTCGCCCGGCGTGTTAACGGCTCTGACAACTCGCCGCCTCCATGGGTGTGTATATGATTACATATTGCTTTATGCATAGAATCTATGTGAAAAATTGTAGATAATTTTGTTACTATGCATGCATGTAATTGTGCATGCATGTAATTGTGCATGCATGTAAGTGTGCATGCAGGCATCGACGCTTATGTCGGCTTATAAACTTGCAGATATGCGACTGTATACAATTACACTGTGACAAAGCTGAAAGATAGATGAATGAAGCGACTGAGCGGATGGTATCTTTGTACTTATGGTGCTAGATCTTACCGTATGACCGTCACTTTTTCTGCCTGTCCGGTCGTTTGTCTGCTTCACTGTTTGTCTGTCTTCAGTCCTCTCTCTCTACACCCACACACGCAGACACACACACATACTTATAGACAGAAAGATGCGTATGTGTGTACGCTTGTTTCTATGTGTATGCGTATTTATGTATGTACACACAAGTATATATTTATACAATGATATGTGCGCGTGTATTGGCAAATGACTGTATCTGTTTATGTATGTATGTATGTATGTATCTATCTGTCTGTCTGTCTGTCTGACTGTCTGTCTATCTGTCTGTCTATCTGTCTGTCTATCTGTCTGTCTGTCTATCTGTCTATCTATATGTGTGTGTGTTTTTGCGTGTATGCATGTTCATACATATATACAGAATTGTATGTGTATAGATATATGTTTAACTTGCACAGAAATAATGGGTTAAATGCATTTATTTATTTATTACAGAGTTACAACTGCTTCAGATATGTATTTGCATGCGTTCGTGGTTCAATTTTATCAATCGATCAATCGATCGATAGATCGACTGAATATAGGGAACTGCCCTCACAATGACATATTCTTCAGAGCTAAAACAAATAAACGAATAAAAACGACAGCATGGCGACATGCAGAAGAAATGTATTAGCTTGACGCTCGGTGAAAGGAAAGAGATTGACGTTTCGAGCTTAGATTTTCATCACAAAGGAGAAAAGGAAACGTCCAAAGAGGGAAAAGAAATCCCTAAGGGCACACGTGTAGTTATTAATATATATATATATATATATATATATATATATATATGTGTGTGTGTGTGTGTGTGTGTGTGTGTGTGTGTGTGTGTGTGTGTGTGTGTGTGTGTGTGTGCGTGCGTGTGAAGGCGCATAGCTCAGCGGCTAGAGCGTCGAGCTTACGATCGCGAGGTTGTGAGTCCGAATCCCGGACCGGGCTGCGTGTTGTGTTCTTGAGCAAGACACTTTATTCCAAGTTGCTCCAGTTAACTCAGCTGTAGAAATGAGTTGCTACATCACTGGTGCCAAGCTGTATCGGCCCCTTTGCTTTTCCCTTGGATAACATCAGTGGTGTGGAGAGGGGAGGCTGGCATGCATGGGCGACTATGATCTTTCATAAACAACCTTGCCCGAACTTGTGCCTGGGAGGGTAACTTTCTAGGTGCAATCCCATGGTCATTCATGTCCGGAGGGGGTCTCAGCATATGTGTGTGTGTATGCGTGTGTGTTTGTGTGTGTGTTTGTGTGTGTGTGTGGGTGTGTACGTGTGTGTTTGTGTATATGAATATAAATATATATTCAGTTGAATTAGGTACTTAAGTTGAAGCACCAAGCCAGTCCGGTATTATTCACCATATTTTGATATATATATATATATATATATATATATATATTATTGTTTTATTGTTTTACTCTTTTACTCATTTCTGCCATGCGGCTGCGGTCATGCTGGAGACCACCGTGGAGACCGTCATGCTGGAGACCATCAGAAAGACCACGGTGGTCTTTCTGATTTTTTTCAATCTGAAGCGTTTCACATCACCACTCCTGTATGTACCTTTGTCCCAGCCGTTGGCCCATTTGGTGCTTAAGGGAGTTTGATTCCTCTGCCTTCGTCTGCACCTCATGTTGACCCGTTGGTTCATCCGGTAGTGTGGAGAGGAGGATGTCTTGTTCCCTTTTGGAGACATCGACTTCAATCTTATATATTCATTTGCTTTTATGTTCAGTTATAATAAAAACAATTCGGTCTTATTCTGATGAGTTACCGTACTTTTGTAGGTTACAAAATTATTATGCTTAAACAAAAATATTATTGACAGTGACTTCGAAGTTTCGACGGTTTAGCCATCGTCGATGTATGAATACTTATGCGAGGGTGCATGAGTGGTACGTCTATCAAGGTTGATCAGTTTTCTGCAAGCTTTGTCAAGACATGCCACGAATGATTATCCAAGTGGTATGTCCTCCATTTGCACCAGTACAGCGGTCCACCAGTGACCCTATAGATGTTGCTGTTGGAACGCAAACAGGCAGAATAGATACGCCAAGGAATTTAGTCCGACTCTTTCACAGTTTCATGATTCCACAGCCAATCCTAGCACCGGTGGAATTTGAACCTAGAACCCTTACGATCGGAACAACTATCTCACGGCATTCAATCCAACGCTTTAACGATTGTTCCGCTTAGCCCGCATCCCCAAGAGATGATGTTAGTTCTTAAACATCACATAGTTGGTAATCGGTGAGGTCAAGGTCATTTAGAGAGATGCAGGATCTGTAAATGTCTCCACGATTTCTGTTTAATGGTAAGGCCTTTGTCTAATGAAATAGACTCCACAATTACCACAATCGCAAAGCAACAAGGAACTATAGTGTCTCTCTGAAGGGCAATGGTTACTGTTGAAAAAAAAATTTTGGCGATCATGTGCGCTTTGCACAAACTTTCATAGAAGTTAGCTCAAGTTGGTGGCGGTGGTGCTGATATCTATATCAGGGATACCCGTGTCGAAAAGGATATCAAATTTCTTCTGACGTAAGCAAATGCTTTACAGGAGCACTCAAATATAATTGATGTCTTTTCTCTTGGGGATACTTAGTTCTTATATAATTCTTCTCAGGGCAAGGGTTTGTTGTAGTGTTAACCTATCTTTGCAGAAGTCGTTTTGGTTTCATTGTCGGATGGGATCAGTTTGAGATGAAATAATTCAATTACGGAATATAAAGTTGCAGGTTCTTGAAATTATAGGTTAAAGTGTAATTCTTCTGTAATTCTGCGTTAAGTGATCACCATTCTTCGGAAATGGAATAATTGAAAATTTCGAGAAATAAGTCGACTTGTTTCCTTTATAGATCTCGTTACAGGTGTCCAACAGAATGGACTCTTCCAGTGGCTGATCAAGTTATGATCAGAACTTGATGTTGGCGTTATTTCTTAATACTTTTAGGCCTAGAATCTCTGTTTTAGAAAATGAGCTGGTCTCGATTGGCAGGTTATCTGCTAGTTTGTGGTTGAGCAAAAGATTATGATGCCGAGTACTTCTGCTTTACCAAAAATCAACCTGAAAATCTGAAATCGTTTCTTTAAACGCTAATCAGTTGTATCGCTCGTAATGTGATACATCAGGGAGAATCTATTGCTGATATCTTCTCAGAGCTTTCCATGTTACATTATGTTGGTTTTTCACTGTGAAGGATATCAGGTTTTTTAATTGTGGACTTGATGTCAGCTTGCATTGCCTTATTGTGCAATTCAACAAGAGAGAATTGAATTGAATCTAGACTTCGTTATGGCAAATCCTTGTAGACCTAGACAATTGTTTCGGAGCCTCTATACTCTTATCCTCTCTGGCCCCTGTCACAGTCTCATAGAAAGCTAAGATTAATGTTTTCTTTCTCTTCTTTGGTAGCAATTCCAATGCTGTAATTCTGTGCTCATTGATTCGAGTGTCACGTATAGCACTGGAATTTTTGTCTTCAAGCCTGTCACAAAGAATGATGAACATGTTTCATACTGAAACTAAAAAAGTCCTTCTCTTGGTTAACATCAACTGCTACTTCCACCAGTGAATTCTTTCAATAGGATCTTTGGTTGCTCTTACGGTACCTTACTTGGTATTTTCCCGCAACAATACTAAGCGGACATTTAGCATACAACAGTGAGTTTTATGCACGTGACTATGTTTAATATGTTGATGTACTTCTTTCAAGTTAGGGTGTAATCAAATTGAAGGAAGATGGCCTCAAGGCGGATGACATGCATAGGGTCTACGTGTACACATACGCATACACACACATACACACACACACAAGCACACATATAATCACAAACACACATACATAAACACACATATAATCACAAACATACACACACTCACACACGTGGGAGCACACACGCACAGGCGCACACACAGGCACACACACAGGCACACACACAGGCACACACGCGTGCACACACACATACATAAATGAATGAACATATATCTGTATATAGATATAATATACATATATATATATATATATATACATAAAGCATGCATATAATACATATCATGCAATTAATATGTATATATATGTGTGTGTGTGTGTGTGTGTGGTGTGTGTGTATGTGTGTGTGTGGTGTGTTTGTGTTTCTTTACGGTGTAAGATAGAAATGGGTCTCACCCTTACTCTCTCACTCTCTTCCCCTCTCTCTCACTCTCTTTCTCTTCCTTTCTTCTTCCCCCCCCCATACCCCTCTTCCCTCTCTCTCACTCTCTTCCTCTCTTTCTCCCCCCATACCCACCTTCCCCTCTTTCTCCCCCCATACCCACCTTCCCCCTCTCTCAATCCCCCTTCCCTCTCTTATACCCACCCTCTCTCCTCTCTTCCTCTCCCCTCCCATACCCATCTTCCCCCTCTCTTACATCCACCTTCCCCTTCTCCCTCCTCGTCAACACCCCCTCATAAGCTCATCCCACCACACCCCAACACACTCCTACTCTACCTTCCCACTCCACCCCATCCAATTCCTTACACCCACCACCCACCCCTACCCACATACCCCACCCTACCCACATACCCCTACCTCTACCCCACACTCCACCCATGCCTTCCCCACCTCCCAACACCCTCACATCACACCACACCAATACCCTTGCATCACACCACGCACACCACATCAATACCCTCGCATCACACCACGCACACACTACAACTGACCAACTACTTTCTTCCTTTCTCCCTTCCCCCATTTTCACACTACATACGTCAAGATCACCAGCAGTCTACCTCCCACACACAGCCCCTCGTTCCCGATCACCGTTTGTTATCTCCCCCTTTCTTAGCTCTCCTGAAATAAGAATTTCTAACTTCCGGTCAGTCACTGTTATGATCGGCCATTATTATGATTGACCGTTGACTGAACACTATTCAATTTTTTTTCTCCGTGTTTTTCTCCTTGTCTCCGTATTCTTTCTGTTGAAGAGCGTAGCTCGAAACGTCAAAGACTTTCCGTATTCCCGAGCGTCATACTAATATATACTTTTGTTATTTACACCACCTGTCCTCGTCTGTTGTTATTTTTTGTATATTCTCCCACATATAATACACGCTCACGTGGTCGCACCAGCTAATCCTGTCTCCTCTCATCACACACTACCAACTTTTGGATTCTACCTTCTTTCCTTCTGGATCTGGACTGTTTGATTCTGAACTTTATACCCTCCGGCTGCACCTCTCCTACCCACGGATTTACACTGGACCCATCTTCTGATTGGAAATCGCTTCAATATACCACGACGTCTAAAAAACTTTTGAACTTTTCCACTTTTGTAAACCTCCTTTATCATCCTTTTTTACCTTACTTTCCTTCACCTACCGTCTCTTCGTACTCTGGATGTTCCTAATCTGTCTTCTCTAATCTGCACCTATTACTTTGTATTCTTCTCCCTCCCTTTCTTTTCTCCTCTCCCTGTCACCCCATTTCTCCCTATAGTCCCATCTTCCTTTTTGCTTTGTTTTTTTCTCCCATCTCGCATATATTTTCTTCTCACAACCCCTTTTTCGTTTTTTCTCCTCATGCCTTTATTTTTTTCCCCCACACCTGTTAAAAAAGTTTTTTTTCCAGTTTTTTTTCCCCCCTTTTTTTCTTTTTTTCCTTTTTTCCACGTCCAATTTTCTCATCACGCTTGTTTTTTTTCCACCACACCTTTTGTAATTCTCCTTCCCACGTCTAATTTTCTTTTCTCTCTCGTTCCATCATGCCTGACTACAAATCTTTCCAACTCACTCTCCACAACCGCCTAAAACTATACCTCCGCACACTTCCCTCTCTATACTTTCAACCTACTATACGACTCTCCTTACTCATATTCAAGAAGACTCGTTTCTCTAGTCATATTACGTTTCTCAGTCGCTGCTTACATCACCGCCTCATCCCTAAGGGTTTCCGCCTCCATTTCCACCCCACTCTCCACTCCTCTACCACCATTCTACCCATACTCCGCACCACATCCTACCGCCTTATGCGGGCCACCATTCGCTCCAATCTCTCTAAAATCCACACTATCGACCGCCTTCTTCCTCCAGCCTTTTCCATATTTTTCTCCTCTCTGTCACCCTCCCATGCTCACAATACATTGCGCTTTATCATTCAACTTAATCATCTCTTTCATGCATTTCTTACCGACACTAAGCTCCGCAAACTTCACTCACTCCTCCATTCCTCTACACCCGATGCCACTACCCCAACCCCTCCACCACCCTTCTACCTCCCTGATGTGCATTCCCCACCCACACCCAACCACCCTGCCTCTCCCACACACACTCCACCCCCTCCCTCCCAGCCCTCCACCATCCCGACCGCCCCTCCTAACCCTACTTCATCCCCTCCTACTTCTATTCCACCCACCCCTTCTCCACTTCAGCCTGTCGTTACCATTCCCCCAGATCTTCCTCTCTCTGAGGCGGAGCGCTCCGTCCTCAATAGGGGTCTGCGCTTCATCCCACTCACTCCATCCTGCAAGGAATTTCAAACCCGTGCTGATGTCCACAGCTTTGTGCGCCGCGTTAGGTTGGGTGCGCTTTTCCATAACACACCACCCGCACCCAACGAGGACTGCTTCACTGACCTGGGCCGACGACCATCCCAGTGGACGCCTGCTCCTGGCCAGTTCCAGGCAGTTGATCTTTTCGCGGGCGCCTGCCAACGCGCTGTGGGCCGGTTTAACTTTTCCAGGCGTCCATCTCGACTCAACATCTCCCCAGCCGAACTCTCGGCCCTTCGATCCCTCCGACGCCGCACGGACATCATCATAAAACCGGCTGATAAGGGTGGAGCCGTGGTAGTATGGCGCGCGGACCTCTACGAGGCCGAAGCTCTCCGTCAACTTCGAGATACCTCATTCTACCGCCCTCTGCCCTCCGACCCCACGCCCAGCTACCAACAGACTGTGTCCTCCACTATCCATGACCTCATCCTCTCCTCCCATCTCCCCGCCACCGCCTCCAACCTTATTGTTCGCACCCCACGCACCCCCACCATTTACTTCCTCCCCAAGATCCATAAACCGAACAACCCTGGCCGCCCCATCGTCTCCGCCTGCAACTGCCCCACCGAGCTTATCTCAAAATACCTAGACCGGGTCCTCGCCCCCCTAGTGGCTTCTCTCCCTTCCCACATTCATGACACTAACCACGCGCTTCGTCTATTCAACTCTTTCTCTTTCCCTCCCGGCCCTTCTAAGCTTCTCTTCACTCTAGACATCCAGAGCCTCTATACAGTGATCCCCCACGACGAGGGGCTGTGTGCCCTGAAGTTTTTTCTAGACCAACGCCCCAACCCACAACCCGACACCTCCACACTCATTCGTCTGGCCGAACTTGTCCTATCTATCAACTGCTTCTCGTTCGCGGGAGATATCTACCAGCAGTTCTCGGGAGTGGCCATGGGGACGAGAATGGGCCCCAACTACGCGAACCTCTTCGTTGGTTATGTTGAGGCCCAAATATTCTCCAGTTTCACTGGTCCCACTCCCGAACTATACGGTCGGTATATCGACGACTGTATCGGTGCCACCTCTCTCTCCCGCGAACATCTTGACTCGTTCCTCTCTTTCGTTCAATCTTTCCATCCTGCCCTCCACTTCTCCTGTACTGTCTCTGACACCTCTGTCCCCTTTCTCGACATTTCGGTCAGCATCCTCCACTCCGCCCTTAGCACCTCCATCCACTACAAACACACAGACTCACACTCCTATCTCAACTTCTCCTCCTCCCACCCTAGACACACAAAACTTTCCATCCCCTATTCCCAATTCCTCCGTCTACGCAGACTTTGTAGCGACAGCCATGACTTTGAGACTCAGTCTCAACTCATGGCTCACCACTTTAGCCTGCGTGGATATCCACCCACCACCATCCACACCGCCCTTGCCAGAGCACGTTCTGTGGACCGTGCATCTGCTCTCTCCCCCCGAACCCGCCCTGCCGTTTCCCGCCTCCCTTTTCCCCTCACCTACCATCCCACCACCCTACCCCTCCAACGCTCCATTCTCCGAGCTTTTCGGCGCCTCCAGTCCGACCCCTCCAGTCCGACCCCTCCACCTCCCACATCTTCCCTAATCGACCCCTCCCCTCCTTCAAACGAGCCCACAACCTACGGGACCTCTTGGTCCACAGCTTCTTCCCCAACCCAACCTCCCAACCTGGCTCTTTCCCATGCTCCCGTCCACGCTGCCGCACTTGCCCTTACCTCTCCAACACCACCCTCCTCACCAGTACCCATCACCGACCCTATCGCATCACCGACTCCTTCACCTGCACGTCTACCAACATCATATATTGCCTCTCCTGCTCTCTCTGCCAATCCCTGTACATCGGACAAACGGGGCGGCGCCTGGCCGACCGATTCGCGGAACACCTCCGAGATATCAACGTCGGCAATGACACCCCGGTGTCACGCCACTTCCGTTCTGCCGGCCACTCCTTGCAGCAACACCTGTCTGTGTTTGGATTGTCCATGCACAGGGGCCATCCGGACTCCCGTTTGCGCCGTGAACAGGGATTACTCTTCTATCTTCACTCCTTTGCGCCACATGGGCTCAACTCCCCTCCACTCTTCATCTAACCCCCTCCTCCTGTCTCTCTCCCCCACCCTCCCTCCTACCACCCATCTCTCCCCTCCCCCACCTCCTGCTCCGACTCCTACTTCTTTGTACCTCTCTTCATACTTCTCTCCACTCCCACTTCTCTTCACCCCTACTCTTTCTCACCCCTACTCTTTCACCCCTACTCTTTCACCCCTACTCTTTCTCTCCTCTCTCTTACTCTCTCTTACTCTCTCTCACTCTCTTCTCTCGTACTCCCCCCCCCCCCTCTCCCGTACTCCCCCCTCTCTCACTCTTACTCTCTACACTCTTACTCTCTTACTCTCTCACCCTTACTCTCTCACTCTCTTCCCCTCTCTCTCACTCTCTTTCTCTTCCTTTCTTCTTTCCCCCCCATACCCCTCTTCCCTCTCTCTCACTCTCTTCCTCTCTTTCTCCCCCCATACCCACCTTCCCCTCTTTCTCCCCCCATACCCACCTTCCCCCTCTCTCAATCCCCCTTCCCTCTCTTATACCCACCCTCTCTCCTCTCTTCCTCTCCCCTCCCATACCCATCTTCCCCCTCTCTTACATCCACCTTCCCCTTCTCCCTCCTCGTCAACACCCCCTCATAAGCTCATCCCACCACACCCCAACACACTCCTACTCTACCTTCCCACTCCACCCCATCCAATTCCTTACACCCACCACCCACCCCTACCCACATACCCCACCCTACCCACATACCCCTACCTCTACCCCACACTCCACCCATGCCTTCCCCACCTCCCAACACCCTCACATCACACCACACCAATACCCTTGCATCACACCACGCACACCACACCAATACCCTCGCATCACACCACGCACACACTACAACTGACCAACTACTTTCTTCCTTTCTCCCTTCCCCCATTTTCACACTACATACGTCAAGATCACCAGCAGTCTACCTCCCACACACAGCCCCTCGTTCCCGATCACCGTTTGTTATCTCCCCCTTTCTTAGCTCTCCTGAAATAAGAATTTCTAACTTCCGGTCAGTCACTGTTATGATCGGCCATTATTATGATTGACCGTTGACTGAACACTATTCAATTTTTTTTCTCCGTGTTTTTCTCCTTGTCTCCGTATTCTTTCTGTTGAAGAGCGTAGCTCGAAACGTCAAAGACTTTCCGTATTCCCGAGCGTCATACTAATATATACTTTTGTTATTTACACCACCTGTCCTCGTCTGTTGTTATTTTTTGTATATTCTCCCACATAAATACATGTATATGGGTGCGCTCGTGTGTGTATGCATATGTGTACATGCATGCATACACATATACATACACACATACATACAAACACACACACACACATGAATGAATGTATGTATATATGTATGTATGAGTGAGTGTGTGTATGAACACTGATGGCTACTGTCAGAGAATCGGTTGTCGTTAAACAAGCTGTAACATAAGCAAGAACTGGTTATGATATAAATGGGCTCCCCGGCGGCACGAAATCCTACACTAGCAGACTTCGAAATGTAGGTGAATCGGTAGATTTACGTAAACTACTCAATACGCTAATAGATATACAACAACAACAACAACTTCCACTACGATGGTAACGATGACAACAACACATCCAGAAACCTAATGATAAAAGAATCTTATATATAAAAAGAATAATAGTTTATATATTCTGGTGTATAAATGTTCGGTTGATTTTAGTGATTTGCCTGTGCAACAGTATAAAAGGCTGTTGTTGTTGTTGTTGTTGTTGTTGTTGTTGTTGTTGTTGTTCTTCTTCTTCTTCTTCTTCTTCTTCTTCTTCTTCTTCTTCTTCTTCTTCTTCGTCGTCATCGTCTTCTTCCTTTTCCTCTTCTTTTTCTTTTTCTTCTCATTATTATTATTATTATTATTGTTGTTGTTATTGTTGTTGTTGTTGTTATAGTTGTTGTTGTTGTTGTTGTTATTATTATTACTATTATTATTATTATTATTATTATTATTATTATTATTATTATTATCATTATTACTATTATTATTATTATTATTATTATCAATATTGCCTTTGCACAGCTCCTAACGCGTGAGATGTACTACAATGTCAGCTGTTCACTACCAGTGAACTAAGGTAACCCCTCTTATTTCTCCTACACCTTCCGGAGTATTCGAGCGGTTCCAAGCAGTGCTGTTTAATGCAAGTGCTCCACCCTTATTGCAACCCCTATTTGTTCCACGTACTTATCGAGACTTTTACTCACTGTTCCCAGGGCTCCGACAATTATTGGTACTACTGCTACCTTTTTCCTCGACCACAACTGCCTAACTTCCCAAGCTAACCTGTCATATCTTTCGACTTTTCTTTCTTCCTTATCGCATACCTTGTTGACAGCTGGGTATGCTATGTCTATGATCCAGCATAGTTTGTTTTCTTTCTCAATTAAGACTGTCTGGCTTCCTGTTCTCATATTATTATTATTGTTATTATTATTATTATTGTTATTATTATTATTATTATTATTATTATTATTATTATTGTTATTATTATTATTATTATTATTATTATTGTTATTATTATTATTATTATTATTATTATTATTATTGTTGTTGTTGTTCAGTAGTTTTATTTTTATAACGTGCTTTCACTTCACTATCGAGCGCAGCTCTGTGTGCCTTGGGTATGTGCAGTGGTTTGCTGTGATGCGCTTATGGTTACTGTATTGAAAGTGTTATTATTATTATTATCATTATTATTATTATTATTATTATTATTATCTTTATTATTCTTTCTATCACATTTGTTTCTGGTTCCTCTTTACGATGAAGGACTATCGTAGGACTAACGTTTCCTACGATAGTCCGTCATTGTAAAGAGGAAACACCGAAAAAATGTGGTAGAAAGAAGAAGAAGAAGAAGAAGAAGAAGAAAAAGAAGAAGAGGAGGAGGAATGCAACCATGCATGCATGCATTATTGTATGTATTTCTTTATGGACATTCGTGTATTATTAAACGTGTAGGTGTGTATTTGTGTATTTCAGTATGTATAAGTGTCTGTCTATGTGTGCGTCGCGTGTGTGTGTGTGTGTGTGTGTGTGTGTGTGTGTGTGTGTGTGTGTGTGTGTGTGTGTGTGTGTGTGTGTGTGTGAAATTTACACGACTGAGAGTACAAGACACCTTTGCTCAGAGCATCCGAGTCCATCGCACACTCGCCTCGACGCAGTCGCTGCTACACTTTTCTTGCAAGAAGAACTGAAGCGGCCTATCATTAGGTTATCTTGCTCGATGACACAGCATACTGCCTTGCTGTGAAATCGAACCTTCAACCAAGACCGGACAGTGACCATAACATTCACGTTCATATAGGTATATATATATATATATATATATATATATATATATATATATATATATATATATATATATGTATATATGTATATATGTATATATATATATATATATATATATATATATATATATATATATATATATATATATATATATATATACATATATATAAATATATATATATATATATATATATATAAATATATATATATATATATATGTATGTATGTATGTATATATGTACATATATATATATATATATATATATATATATATATATATATATGTGTGTGTGTGTGTGTGTGTGTGTGTGTGTGTGTGTGTGTGTGTGTGTGTGGCCGCAGTCCTGGGGCTGTCCAGGAAGAAAATTTGCTTTGAAACAAGTGGTCTCCTGTTAAGTCCCACAGCGCGATATCTTGGACATTTGTCTTCTGCTATAGTCGTGACCCTATCAAAGATTTGTGAGTGGATCTGGGAGACGGAAACTAAAGGAAGCAGGCCACGCCAACGCACACACGCCAACGCGCACACGCCAACGCGCACACGCCAACGCGCACACGCCAACGCGCATACGCCAACGCGCACACGCCAACGCGCACACGCCAACGCGCACACACACAAACATAGAAATCCTTTGCTTTACGTAAAATCTGGTCGTAATGCGAAATTTTGTGATGCGAAATTAAGTTTCTGTTTGATTTTCGTATTATGTAAATCCCTACAGATTTTTCCACACACACACACAAATAAAAACTAATAAAAGAAAAGAGTAAAGACGTACAAGAAATCGACCGAGAAGAAAAACCACACGATCACCTTTATTCATGAAAATAACAATTTCTAAAAACACACATACGATATAGAACCATAAAAAACACGGAAACACTTTTCAAGAAGACCCCTAGGGAATTAATAAGAATCTCAACATTATAAGAGAAGATTTTTACTACCGAAGTTACCGTGAGGGGTGGTGGTGGAATGATCGTTTCCAGGAAGACGACGGACAATGTTTACTATCTTATAGTTCCTTATCACGGAATACCAGCTTAAAGGAGTGAAGAACTTTTCCAAATTTGTTGTTTATGACGCATCATTTATTTGTACAGTTCAATATAGGAACTGGTCTCATTGTAAACTCTTGTAATTTTTATGGTGTGTTCACGATTTTTGTAGCTGATTTAAATGGTGTAGATGGAACTTCCGTTGTCTCATTTGTATCTCTCCAACACCAGCTTGTTCTTTTCCTAGCATCAGTTCCTCGCCAGATAAACTTTCTTTTTGTGAGACACTAGCAACTCGATCACGTCTTCCTCTATGACTTCTTTAAATCCTACATCCTTTACAAGTGTCATAATATCTTCCCGAATTTGATGCAGACTTTCTGCTTGAGTGAAAATTTCACGGATACAGTGCGGCTATGTACTTTTCCCAGCTCTATTCTAAGTTGGTTTCACTTCAGCCCATCATTCAACTATATTATTTACAGATTTGATTATTTTGAACTTCTTCTAAAGATCTGTAGGTTTTTAACTCCTTCCACAAAATTGTAGATTTATCCTTCTTGTGAATTGCTTTCGTAACTGATTTAGTAGCTCTTTTCAAATAATATGCCTTCAAGTTAACTATCGCAACTTGAGCCATTGGTTGGAGCAATGCCGTTGTATTCTTAAGAATATATTTCTACTCATACATTATCACAAAAGTAATCTAAGTTCGCTGAGTGTCTGGGTGCACCATTTAAAAGAAGGTTCAACAGATTTTATAGACAATTCGCCCCTTGCGCTTCCGACTTAAAACAAAAATAAGTAGACACACACATACTCACGCGCACACATGCACTCTGTACACATACTCATACACACACACACACATGCACACACGTATATTGGCATATATGGCATACATGCTGACATCTGCTGTATCCAGAGGGATTCAAACGTTGGAGGGTTGCATTGGTTTAGATGTTAGTGGCACCAGACGGACATTGTTGGTATCCAAGCGGTTATATTGCTCTCGCTGATTGTATTCTTGTAGCTGTTTTGTATCTTGTCACTCCTCAAAGAACTAAGAGTACAGACATTCCATTCGACTTTTAAAATAGACCAGGATTAATGCATTGTATGTCTTTATTTCAAACGAATTTTCGGGCCCATGAAAGAGGGTTTGAGAACCAAACATTATTCTAGTGACGAGGAAGTAAAAACTGTAGTGAAGAAGTGGCTCAAAGGACAGTCAACAGAATTTTACGGGGCAGGGATACATGCTCTCCTTCGAAGGTGGAACATTGCTCTTGAGAGAAACGGTGACTATGTTGAGAAGTATGGATGTAATCCACAGAGGACCAGCTTCATTTTGATGTATGGTAATTGTTCCTGTGTTGGTAGTTATACCTGTCCTAAACAAAATGGCATAATTTTTGACTCACCATCGTATGTGTGTGTGTGTGTGTTTGTGTGTGTGTGTGTGTGTGTGTGTGTGTGTGTGTGTGTGTGTGTGTGTGTCTGTGTGTGTGTATGTGCTCATATACGTAATTCTGTACTTAACTGAATTACACCAGCATGACATCATTACTGTCGCCCAGAACAAATTGAAGAGCTAACAATATATTTGTGTATATCTAATATTTAATATATGTGTGTAGAATATATATATGCATACATACATTGAAGCACAATCTCATAAACATGAATTATATACATGTACATACTCATATACACTCACGTCCACACACATGTCCATATGTCTACACACTCTCACCCACTCACACATACACACACACTTGCTTCATGTGCGTATAATTCGTAACAAGCTATCACGCATGAATCATCGCGTTAATTAACCTTTAGAATTAAGAATGCGCTTTACGGGTGCTTGCTTGTGAATGCCTCGGCAGTGCTATGTCTGCGTGTGTGTGTGTGTGTGTGATTGCGTTTGTGTGTGTTTGCGTATGTGCATAGGTGCGTGTGTGATGGCGTGTGTTTGTGTGTAAACGTTTAATTGCGTGTTGAATTACGTATTTGTGATGGCGACTCTGTGTGTGTGTGTGTGTGTGTGTGTGTTCTTGTGTGTGTATGTGTGAATCCGCATATGAGTGTGTGTGTGTACGTATGTGCAAAGGTGTGTGTGTGTGTGTGTGTGTGCAAAGGTACGTGTGCATAGGGGAGTGTGTATGTGTATGTGTATGTACTTTTATGCATAGGTGCGTGTGTGTATTTGTGTGCATAGGTTTGTGTGTGTGTGTGATAGTGCATCGTTGTGTGTGTGTGTGTGTGTGTGCATATTTGTATGTGTGTGTATATGTGTGTATATTCTCCTAATGACTCTATGTATCATGCTATATTCTGATCCCCGCCGCCCCCCACCGCCGCCTCTCCCCTCTCACCCTGTTTCTCTGCGAGTCTCGATTTCTGCGACAGAAATACTAAAGTACTACCCTGAAGCGATCACTAATTATGTACCGGGGTACATTGGATCGATTAAAATCTTTATCCAAAATGTGGAACTTTACGTCATTAGGAAGAATCGCTGCTAAAATCTACATCGACATTTTCATTTATTAGTGGTAAGAGGTATAATGAGGATGACGATGATGATGATGATGATAATGTCATCGCTGATGTGACGATGATGATGATGATGATGATGATGATGATGATGGTGGTAGTAGTGGTGGTGGTGGAGGTGGTGGTGGTGGTGGTGGTGGTGGTGGTGGCGATGTTGATGATGACGGTGATGATAATGATGATGATGATGATGATGATGATAGTGATGGTGGTGGTGGTTGTGCTTGTGTTCATGATGATGATGATGATGATGATGGTGGTGATAGTGTCGATATTGAAGGTGGTAGTTGATGTAGCAGCGGTGATGTTGATAATGATGATGACGGTGGTTCCCTATGTTCCTATTTGAAACAGTTTCCTTACGTTGCTTCGTGTAGCAACTACGTCGGTGCAACTCTTACTTCGTTACATCACCATAGTCACTTATTCATTGTTGCTATATTGTGGAGGCGCAACGGCCCAGTGGTCAGGGCAGCAGGCTCGCATTCGTTGATTCCCTTATTCCCTAGATTCCCTTATTCGAAAATATGAGGACAGAGATCGCGTCATATAGCCAGCTGGAGATGATGCCTCCTGGGGCTAAATTACAGCAACATCTGTCCTAAGCCAGGACTGCCATGTTATGTTGGCAAACAATCATTACTCCATTCATTTTCATGTTTTCGCTGCCATGATGTAAAGACACGTTGGTGTTTACATACAGATATTTTTCGCGAAGTTCTTGAAGTTGGTTGGACAGAAATATCGATATAGTCACCTATCTTCGTTTCAGGAAAAAGACCATGGGGCTGCCCTTTTCGAAGACACAAATACCAACACAACTCAAGACTGAGAGCCACTGGAACTGAGCCGAAATCGCTAGAAACACAAGCCCGAAACTGTACCAAGTGGCGATGCTCCATCACCGTTCGGACCAAAAACTTTTAAGACGAGAAAAGGAAGAAATTAAACGAGAGGAGAGAAAAACTCGACAAAATCAACCTCATTCTCCACCAACATTGCCATGAGTGAAAGCCATCGACTTTTCTATGCAAGAATTGGTCTACAGAGTCACTAACAACATCACCATAAAAGAAGCGTTCAGAAGAAAATAAATTCTCGGATACGTGAATAAAACCAACAACGACTTTGACACAAAATGGCTTCCAAGTGTCTCAGAAAATATAATATTTCGGACATAACTGTCATCTCTGTTGCATGAACTGGTCACCGCCTTTATCGCGAATGTTGTAGTTTCTTTTGTCACAATGAGTTACGATTTGTTCAGATAATCCAGAGATAATCTTCTTTTTTATTTATACCTGATGCATCCATTAGAGCCCTGCATAGGTGTAGCTTTATTATGGTCCACCATTTTTAACTTACGTGCCACCGCCATGTCTAATTTAATGGCTGTTTCATGCATAGTTCTTAGATTTTCCAAATTTAATTTCTAGGGGCAATTCTATTAAGGCAAATACAATCAATATAAACCACAGGTGGGGACGTAGCGGAGCAAAGGTCTCAGACATAAACAAAAAATGGGGGGGGGGGGGGGTAGAATACATTTATGACTCAGATAATTTGGGTAATTAAACAAATATTAAGAGGAATATCTCACAGTGGCTAATGGCATCTACATGAACGACATAGTCACATATTTGTGTACAGTATTTACTATATCTATAATTGTGTTTGTTATATATAGATGTTCACACACGGAATAACTGCACACATTCAGTGTGTGGGAATAGTAGCCTTCCACATTCACCATTCTTGAGAAATCTTTCAACAATAGTCTTCGGTGAGCACCAGCCAAACCATGAAGGTAACTGAAACAAAAGTAATGATACGAAAACATCATTTCCATAAAGGAGCAGACGTGGCTGTGTGGTACGAAATTTGCTTCCTAAATACAGAGCTCCAGGTTCAGTACATCGGTGTGGTAATTTGGGCAAGTGCCTTCTACTAAAGCCTCAGGCCGACTAAAGATTGTGAGTGGATTTAGTAGACGGAAAGAGGAAGAAGCCCGCCACCTCCACTCTCACACACACACACACACACACACACACACACACACACACACACACACACACACACAAACTCACGTATATATTCTTTACTTGCTTCAGTCATTTGACTGCGGCCATGCTGGGCAGCCCATTAGTTTAGCAAATCGACACCAGGACTCATTCTTTGTGAGTATAGTACTTATACTATCGTATTCATTTGCCGAATCGCTAAGTTATGGCAACGTAAACACACCAGCATAGGTTGTCAAGCGATGGTGGGAGACAAACAGAGACACTCAAGCACACACACACACACACACACACACACACACACACACACACACAAACTCACGTATATATTCTTTACTTGCTTCAGTCATTTGACTGCGGCCATGCTGGGCAGCCCATTAGTTTAGCAAATCGACACCAGGACTCATTCTTTGTGAGTATAGTACTTATACTATCGTATTCATTTGCCGAATCGCTAAGTTATGGCAACGTAAACACACCAGCATAGGTTGTCAAGCGATGGTGGGAGACAAACAGAGACACTCAAGCACACACACACACACACACACACACACACACACACACACACACACACACAACTACACACACACACACACACACACATATATATATATACACGACGGGTTTCTTACAGTCTCCGTCTACAAAATCCACTCACAAGACTTTGGACTCCCCCCGAGGCTATATGAGAAGACACTTGCACACATTGCCACGTAAGGAAGCTGCTAACCACACAGCCACTCCTGCGCCTATAAATATATATATATATACTTACATATAAGAGACCAGAATGTACGCCGCTTTTATATATAAAAAATACAAAATGGGACAAGAACGCAAAACATCCAGATAGACGATACAAAGAAAACAAGAGTAACGTCCCTTGATTCATTGACTAATTGTTTTATTCACGTGAATTTACGAGAACCCTCGTGATCTAAACGAGACTGTTTTCCAAAACGAAGGTGAACACCTTTCGCCCTGTGATCGGTTTTCAAAATTGCCCAGACATTAGGATATTTTCCTACATTTCTTAACATGAAACCAATGGTAGCCTTAATTCACAATTAAAGAAATTTTATCCACCAATCCAGTGTTGCGCAGTCAGTTTCATAGTTCGACATATACGTACATATATAACTATATCTATCTATCTATCTATCTATCTATACACACACACACATACACACACACACACACACACACACACACATATATATATATATATATATATATATATATATATATATATATATATATATATATGTACACATATTGACAGAAAAGAAAACAAAAGAAAGAAAGAGACCTCGATATTATGTAAATAGAAGAATTTATCTGTAAAAATGCGTGACAATTATTCGATAGCCATGATAAAACTCCGAGTTTCGGATGCCGGGGCGGAAACCCACACCGCCATCTCTTCAGTTATCCAAAACTCGGACTTTTATTATGGCTACCGAATAATTGTCACATATTTTTACAAACACACACACACACACACACACACACACACACACACACATACACACATATATATATATATATATATATATATATATATATATATATATATATACGACATATATTTGTGTATACACACATACATTATTTCATTTAATACACGAGGTTAATTTTTTTTCTCATTGTATATATTTCATGTCTACGGAAGGTATGAAAATTATAAAATAAAAAGATAAATCTTGAACATAGTCGTGTATTTACTGAAAGTCTGCTTCCCACATATACACAAGCATTTATACATATACACATGTATAATACATATATATATATATATATATATATATATATATATATATATATATATATATATATATATATATATACATACGTCAAGACATAGGTGTATAACTACCGAACTGATGTCTAAATTCTAATAAAAGAAACATGTCAGTTTTTAGAAATCCGCCATTCCTCTTAGTGAGACATTTGAAATGTTGTATGAGAACATAGAGTTCATACCTGTATGCTCAAAAATATATACTCATATACATATAAAATTTTACATGTACATAGCTACATAAATAATAAACCTACATACGTACTTAATTATACAGGCATCTAACTACATATATACACACTTACATAATTATGCACGTACATAACTGCATATATACACACATAATTATACACGTACATAACTACATATATAGACACATAATTATACACGTACATAACTGCATATATAGACACATAATTATACACGTACATAACTGCATATATACATACAGACATACGTACATGCATACGTATATACGCAGTAAGAAACCCACCGATACGTAAATATATAGAGCAAGTGCTAAAGTAGTCACTTGTCTTCTGAGTCCTATAATATTTCATAGTTTCTCTCGACATATTCAATAAACCGACACACACTTCCTTTACTTAACCATTTCTCTGACGACCGTTTCACTGAATCGCTACACTCCCCCACTGTGTGTGCATGTATGTGTGAATGTGGGCGCGTGTGTGTGTGTGTGTTGTATTCTGTAAAAGTATCGGGGAACCTATCAGATTAATGTTAAGCTGGTTTTATTGCAACAAGCAAAATAGCTCGTTAGAAAATCTTTATAAGTAACCATACTGAGAATTAATGTTTGTCGCCAATCCCACCATGGCTGTTCCGTACGAACCGACATTGCTACCATTTTTTAACCACAAGAGGATGCCTCCTGTAGCTGGTTGTTGATGCAATCTGCGCCCGATATATATATTAGAAGCAGGGGAGCGAAATCCTACCATCTTCTAGCGACTCGACAGACCGGCGGGCTTCGTGTTATTTTTGCCCATAAAAAACAACCATTAACACACACACACATACATACACACAAACATTAAAAGGTATGTAAAATAAACCCCTTCAATTTAGCGAAAATGAGTTGCACAATAGTGTCTGCTACAAATACCCGGGACCTACAACTTCATGAATTCAAAAACCATACAAGTCGAAAGACATTATCCTCCTTCACTATTGAATGATGGGATAAAACATGGCAAGAGAATTGATACCCAAACACTAAAAAAAATAAAAACGAAATAACATACACAATATAAAAAACTACTCTACATCTCTACCAAGAATCCTAGAAATAAAGCATATAATCACATTATTCAAAATTTACCCATGCTTATTGGTGATCCTAAGGTGAACCACATTCTACTCATGCACAAATTCATCAAAATAAAAAGAACAACCAAGATCATTAAAGAGAATACCGATCGGTGAGATATTATTGCCAACAACAACGGGGCCCAGTATGAAAAGATGCAGGAGACTTAAGTGTGTAACATGTCTCAACCTTCTACAAGGTTCAGAATTCTACTTTAAACAATGATAATTATTCAAAAATAAGGTCTCAGTTTATCTGTGCACCCGGAAACTTAATCTGTCATAACTTGTTGATGGTGTGGACACAACTATATAGGTCAATCAAGATCATCTCTCAGACGGAGAATCACACTGCATAAAGAACAAATCTGTTCCCCATGGTATAGAAAGATACTATTAAGCGGATACATAGTCAGATGTGCAGGAAACCTGCAACCAAATATCAAAATCTCCTATTTACCAATAGGAAAGTGAATGTGAGCGCTTCCCTTGATGATAGAATCGTCAACCGTCTTGCAAAGGCAACCAACGCATTTTGTATACTCCATCATCGCATATGGAATGAAAAGAGCATCAAAGCTGACACCAAAGTACATGTCTATAAAGCAACCATTTTTACTACTCTCTTGTTTGACTCAGAATCGTGGATACCCTATAGACGACACATTAACCAACTAGACATCTTCCACAAAGACTGTCTGAGGAGAATCTGTGGTTATTCACTAAAAGACAAAGTTTCTAATGCCAACTTGTTTAGCAAGAGTAAGATTGGTAAAATTAAGAGCTTCCTTATAAAATCACAATTGCGCTGGGCTGGCTATGTCGTCAGAATAAATTACGAAAGAATACCCAAAGTACTCATGTGCCGCCAGCTTGAGAGTGGACACAGGAATGTTGGTCAACCAAAGACATGCTGAAGAGTAACCTCTTAGAGATGAAGATAGCTCACAACACATTTGAGGGAACAACATCGGAACGAACAAAATGGAGATCGTTGTGTCAAAATGGTATTAAAATCTTTGTTGCAGCCAGCATTAACAGGCTTCGAGGTGTAAGGCAAAGGAGTAAAGCGGCTGTTGATATACCACCACCTGCAATGACCTGTAATCGTCATACTTCCATGATCTAAGCCTTCTTTGCAAATCGTTGGCGGGACTTAAATGTCATATTCGATTAAAGCATTATGACTGACAAAGAAAGAATAGTTGTCAGAGCTTCATACATTGAAACCGACGGAAGAGTCTATCATTATATATGTATAATAATAATAGTAATAATAATAATAATAATAATAATAATAATAATAATAATAATAATAATAATAATCCATATATTTAATGGAATTCATATATATTTTAACGCATCGCTACGCGCGTTTTAGCAAGTTGCATGTTTCTTAAGACAATATACATATTCCTGGGATGATTAAGGTACAGTCCATAGTCTTCATGGACGACGGGTAGATCACATTCGCACATTCATTTCTTCAAGCAATGACGCATTAAGTGATGTTTATCACCCGAAGAAATGGATGCGTGAATGTGATCTACCTGATTTCCATGTTTTGAAAAACCTTATCAAAAATGAGTATAAAATATGTGAGAAAAGAAGAGGGCTATTAATGAAATAAAATTGAAATTAAAATTAAGAATGTCATTCATAGTTTACTGTTATTTCTTGCATGTGCACGTGGTCCTTTCGTTCCGTTGTGATTGGTGGTATTTCGGAAAAGCAAAGAGAAGTGGGTGGGTGTTTGTTTTTGCCAAAGAACTTTTTTTAATCCAAAAAAGATAATTTTTGACATTTTATTCATCCCAATTCTTTGCTGCTCTCAGGTAAACATTGACTAATGAATTCGTCTCACAGGTGGAAGTGATGGAGTCTGGAGTCCTTTATACGTCTTCATAACCGGATTAAGTTCCGTCGTTATGAACCCTAAACGCAGTTGTTATGTGGTGAGAAGTTTTCTTCTCAAGCACATGGCTCTGGGTTCAGTCCCACTGCATGACATCTTGGGCAAGTATTTTCGACTATAGCGCTGGGCCGACAAAAGTCTTATCATTGGATTTGATAGGGCGAAACTGAAAAAAATCCCGTCGTATATTATACCTGTTTGTATATATGTCTGTGTGTGTATGCATGTGAGTGTTCCCTTGCGTCTGTGTTTGTCCTCAGCACCTCTTGACAACCGTTGTTGGATTGTTTACGTTTCCGTAACTTAGCGGTGTGACAAAAGGCATTTCACCCGGCGTGCTAACGTTTCTGCCAGCTCGCCGCCTTTGAATAGACCTATATTAAAACTGTTGTTCATTACTTCCACAAATATTAAGCAAATGTTTTCCATGTCTTCTTCTTCGAGGCGTCAAAATTCTTGTCTCCCTCCTAAAAGACCGAAATTAACCATGTTACTAAACGACTTTTGCCAACTCACTATCTCTAGTCTTCTTGGATCCCGATATTTGTTTGCTATTTATAATAATCTATTTTAAAAAGAGGCAACATGAACGTATTTATCTGAAATAACTGTGGATATGATTTATTAATCACCTAATTTGAAAAACATAAATAAGTTTTTTATGAACGAGATGTAACGGGAAGTGATGACAAGTTTTGATTGAGGCAGAAGGCAACTTCTTTGCCGAGGGAAAAGAAGAGACACAGAGTTTAGAATAGGATTGTTGTATATTTTAAAGATCCCCAGAATGATATGAAGCAAACTGTCCTCGATGAGAAATGAGCTGAGAAACACAAGATGACTTCAACTAAATACCACAAAGTATTTTTGTTTTACATTTTGTTACAATGTGTCTCTGTCCTATGTTCTATAAAGCAACTTTCTCCTACTCCATATAACGTATGGTTGGTCTACATTCTATAATGTACCAATGTGCTACACTTTACTATTTATATTTTTCCAGCCATCCACTGGTGAAAATTTGCCCTGAATTCTATAATGTATCATTGTGCTACACAAAACTACGTCTCTTCGTGCAACACACTACAATATGTGTTTGTTTTATTGCGACTACAATCCTTTCTTCGTCTCATTTCTGTGAACCATTGGCCTAAAATGTACACCATAGTTCTGCCCCGCTATGAAAATATGTCTCTGTTCTACAGTATGGACTGTGTTTTACTATGAGTATTTGTCCTACCCTCTACAACAGAACCTGTCCTGGCTATCTTTGTCTTGCATTTCTGCAATGTTTACAATCTCCCTCATCCAACCGACTTCAATATACCATTGTCCAGCACTCTACAATTAATCTTTGTCCTTCTCTGAATAAAATATGTTTATCTTTTCTATAATGCATTTTTGTCTTACACTCTACTCATTACACTACTGTTACAGGTACATTGAAGTGAGAGGATACTACTTTGAAGGAGATTAGAATACTCCTTTCAAATTAACAAAGAGCCTTTGTGAAGAAGTTCCAAACGGATAAAATGAACCTCCTGAGTTTTTTCACAATTTACCACCAGCTGTTCGTCTCCCATATTCTAAAATTAATCCCACATTCTACAATCTAAAATTTCTCATTGAATATTGTACTACGCTTCATGGTCCCAGAATTTACTTTATATCTTTGTCGTAGACCTCGCTTTCTATATATTCCTCTTAAACGCTTGTATATTATTTTATATCGTTGTCAAATACTCAACTATAGATTCTTTCTTATTGTTTACAATACTATACAATGCGACTTTGCCCTTAATTCAAATATCTCTTCTCTGTTCTATATTTTACAATATATCTTTTGTTGCACTCTAATGTATCTTTGCCCTATTTTCTACTCTGCATTTCTTATTCCAGATTCTACAACATCTCTGCTGTATATGATACAATACAGCTTAGTACTACACACTACACTGTATATATTTCGTGCACTTAACAATGTCTCTTTGCCTATAACTCTACAAGGCGACGAACATTCTTGTTTTGATTGTTTCAATAATTTTATTCTGTCAGAACTGCGTCTGTACTATTATTGGTCATAATTTGTACTTTGTTCTTCATCTATTTTCTTATTAAATTACATGCCAGTCTAAATTATACATTTGCAATCCTAAAATATTGTTGCAGTCAAATAAGACATTCTTCACTCTTTCTCTTTATCTCTCAATACATACATACATACATACATATAGTTGGGGCGTTTGTGTGTACATATAATTATCTTTCTCCAATGTATACATATTACGTATATCTCTTTATCTATCTACGGTTTATCGCTTATATTCTTATCTATGCATGTATGTCTATATATATATATATATATATATATATATAAGAATTTTATAGCGAGAAGATGGAATGAACAAGTTTTATTCTAAATCACTACAATTGTTTCGGCGCATCGGTATCAGCTGTTAAATGCTGAATTGATGATGTAGCAGTGCTCTGAACCCCACATACCTGAAGACGTGCAGATTCACAGATATTGTCGGATATCAATACAATACTGTGTTGAGTATGCGTAAAATTTAGCATTGACCAGCGTGTACTAAGGCGCAGAAACAATCTATGCATGTTTAATGATTTCTTAAAACAGTAAAAAAAATATTTAAAAAAACTTTAAAATATTACGGAGATGTACTTGCATAGCAAGTGACCTGATCTGAGATCGTGTGCTGAAATAAAAATAATTGCAGCGTGGAAGATGTTTATAAGCCATTTAAAAACACACAAAAAACCGTTAAATTCACTTCAACATTTAAATTTAATTTGTCAAAATATTTTCGTCGCTTTGAGACCGCGACCTGTTCACTGACAAACTTCTGTACTGCATCCCAGTGAACAGGTCGCGGTTTCAAAGCGACGAAAATATTTTGACAAATTAAATTTAAATGTTGAAGTGAATCTAACGGTTTTAGTGTGTTTTTAAATGGCTTATAAACATCTTCCACTTAAAATATTGCTGCTCAAGTTAGAATTTGCTAAATAAATTTCTGAAATTTTACATCAAATTATGTGTCTGTTATATTGTTTGCCTTTTCTTGTAAATTCTTAAAATTTAATTTGATATTTTTGATTTAAGCTGAAATATTTTGGTCTTGTATTTAGTATTATATTATTTTTTAAATTTTATTTTCTTAACAAAACTCATTATACAAAACTTTTATATCACTGATATTGTGTTAAAATTAAACTCATGTGGAATATATGTAATTCAAAAAGAAGAGTAAAAAAGTGAAACAAAATCTTCAAAGAAACAAAAGAATTGATTTCTTCAAAATTTGCATTATCAGATAACAAAGCGTTTTCTATTTACAGACCGAAGAATATAAAAGAAATGAAAGTTAATGAACAAATTGAGTGCAAAATGTAGGAATGATTTTAGCTATTTTCTTTTAACTTAGGGGTCAATTTCGCTTTAATTCATATTATGTGATTTTTAAATATATGAAGCACTAATTTGTAGTATGAAATTTTTAACGTATAAACTTGCAGGTAATTAGTTTTGTCAGTAAAATTGAAAACAAATAGTTTCTTGAATATTTTAAGTTAAACTTAAATTCTAAAATAATAAAAAAATATATAAAAGGGATTTATTAATATTTCAGTTTTTAAATTCTAACTTTCGCTGCAACATTTCAATCTTGTTATCTTCCTGTCCTGTACTTTTCCAGGCTTAAATATTGCTTGTCCTGCATTTTTTCATGGTTTAATTACGGCTTGTACTTTTCCTGGTTTATTATTCTAGTTCTGTTTTTTCAAGGCAACGCTTCTATTGTGATAATTATACTTATCTTTAAATGTTTGATTCTAGTAATACTAAAAATAAAACAGTAATATTTTAGCTTAAAACAAAGAAATTTTTGAATGAAAAATATTAGATTAAAAAACTTTGCAATAATAGACAATGAAATGCCTACCATATTTGATGAAGAGTTTCAGAAATTTATTTCGATCCACTTTTTTCTACCCTCCTTCCACTTCATTTCTCTCAGCTGTTGTTTGGTAGTTAGTCCAATACCTGGTCAATGTCATACTGTTTTCTCCAACGTACTGTCAACATTTACTTGCTATGTTAAACGCAGTAAAGATTTGTATTCGTTGATAAATTTTTCAAATTTGTTTTTCCTTGAAATTCATAAAGCTTTTTAACACCTTTTCCTTTTCTTTTGAATTTGACACACGTTTAGCAACAGTTAAGAAATCGAATCTTCCTTCAGCCTTAGGAAAGCCAAATCGACATTTTTTGACCGCACTCTTTTGGTTCTCCATAAATTCTACACGTTTTGCTGCATGAATGCATTTGAAAATGTTAGATTTTTTCTGGAGAATCTTTGGTCTAAATAGGTGCTTGAAGTTTCATATTAGGAGCACCCCCGCTCCATTGATGCAATATTTTCCAGAAATAATATGTGATGTCACCAAAAACTTGGATTTTTTTATAGCTTGTAAACGGTGACATGTTTACTAACAGCGACAACGTCCTTTTCATATACTAGATACTAGATATCAAAATAACTAAGATATTTTGATTTGAATCAAAGTAACTTTTTGACCTGACTTTTTCTTAATGAACCAAATGAAGTTTAGAACTCTACCATCATTCCTCAAACGCTGCATTCAATTTGGCTGAGGACTGAATTAGTGGTGAAGTGACTAAAACGTATTTATATATATATATCTAAGATACCGAAGCACAATAACATATTGGTTTGAAAGCTGTTTTGGATTAAAAAAAAAAGTCGATCACTGCCCATGTGACTCCAGCCCAGATCTCACGTAGAGACCAAAAGCATAATATGCATACATCATACAGGGTATTCGGGTTAAATATAACAGGTTTCACAAAACGAAAAAAAGGCCAATGTCCTATCCAAAAGAGAGTTTTTAAATAAATAAAACAATATCAAATAGTATATGGCTGGGTGATAATAATTTGCTCAAAGTAGGCTTCTTCAGCTTACATCAAGACCTAAAGACGGCTCCGAAACCTAACATCTACGTTCCCTAGGGAACATCTGTGTCCATAAGGAGATCTTCGGACACCATCTTGATCTTGTTCACGAGCTCGGCCCTGGTTTTCTAAGCAGAACGGTTGATTTCTTTCCCAACGATGCCGCACACTTAGTAACGTGGATACATTGTTAGAACGTCGTAATATAATAGTATTCGTCTTGGGAGAGCATTTTTATAGCTGTTTATTGCTTAAAAAGCAGAGAAATATTAGTAACAGACAAAAGTCGTCCAACATCGGTGATGGAATTGATCACGTGACTTTTGCGTGTTTGCGTTTTATCAAGAACAGGAATTTGTCTGCCACTGGAATTGCTGTGCTTTTAAACATTAAACTATATACTGTCTTAAGACATGCCACTTTATAACGGCTTTCTTGCAATACTTCCACGTTAAGTAGGATATCTATCTATCTATCTATCTATCTATCTATCTATCGATCTATCTATCTATCTATCTATCTATCTATCTATCTATCTATCATCTATCTATCTACCAATCTCTCTCTCTCTCTCTCTCTCTCTCTCTCTCTCTCTCTCTCTGTATATATATATATATATATATATATATATATATATATAAAGAGAAAGAGAGAGAGAGAGAGAGAGAGAGAGAGAGAGAGAGAGAGAGAGAGGAAGAGAGTAGGTAGTAATGCAGACAAACACAATTAAGCTTTAACAAATCTATTAAAACTATTCCACCACACCTAATATCGGATCCATATTGCCTCCTCTCTAACAGACGCAGATTTCACCGCCCAATGGTAGACCCTTCACCACCCCAACCCACATATTAGCAATAATACTACCCTTAGAAATCCTTCTTAATTCCATAATATCAACCATAATACTACTCCCCGTAGAACTACCAACATGATCACATAACAGCGGTAACACTCCCTCTCATCCCAACACCAGTTCTGATAATACCACCGGTACCTCTTTGGAGCAACTGACCATACTAACCCAACCGCACTGCTGGTAGGAAAACCCGTCATTTCCGGGTCTTCAAAATCTGTTCACTCGGAGGTTTTTGTGTACGCAATAATGTAGTCCATAAATGCCGGGAAATGACACCCTCCTTCCACAATGCAAGCTTCTTCCTCAAGTCTTCTTTAGCCTCCACCCTCCCTAATTAATACCATCTGTTGTCAACGCATCCAAAAGCTACTCCCTTCACAATGCCCCACAACCCGTCCCTTGTAACTCGACTCACCTCTTTTACTTCTTCTCTCAATGCCTTGGTCGCTGACCCTTCTTCTCTCCCTTCTCTATTTCTTCCTACCCTTCCTCTAATTCAACACTCCCGTACACACTCCTTCTACTTCCTTCTATTTACCTTTCTCTTCTATTCTATCTTTAAACTCTCTGCCATTATGAACAGCGAGCTGTCGATCTTTGACGACGGTGTCCGGTTTTGCAGAAATGGTATATACACCCACTGCTGGCTGCATAACTTTGAATTTTTGCAAACTACGACTGTTACGTAATTCCGTACTCCCACAAAAAGCTGTCGGACATGAAGTATCATGCCTCTCCTCTTAGTTTTCTATAGTTTTTATGCATGCTTTCTGGAAATATATAAATATTTTTGTGCTAATACAGGAGTGTTTATTTGAATATTTTCAGTCTTTTTATCTCTCTCGATATCTCTCCCTATATATTATCTACATGTGTATTTGGATGTATACATATTTTATATATCAAGCCCTAGCGTATTTTATTTCCATCATTATATCTCTCTCTTGATATATATATATATATATATATATATATATATATGTATGTATATATACAGATGCACATACCCCTATCGACATATATCCAGAAAGAAACACTCTCTCCATCTCTCTCACTCTCTCTCTCCCCCTATCTCTTTCTTACACACACACGCACGCGCACGCACATATTATCTGCTTCGCTCTCACCATATCTGCTCGTGTTGAGTTTCTCTTATCACCACTCTTGACCCAACGAACCTTGCCTTCGATGAAGTATTCGGTGTTTAACTTCAAAGCTACATGAGCTCTACCACATGATTTCTATAATGACCATTTCTAGTCGCCGCCTGTTGTTTGCATGTAGTATCTCGTGAATTCCATTTTTTGTTTTTCTCAATTCTCGTGTGCGTGTATGTGTGGATTTGGAGTCCATCTGACTCGTATTTCTAACAAAGCTGTTACATTCCAGTACCATAATATTTTTAAACATGCCTGTACCGTTCATGCTTTGGATAGCCACTAATATCATTATTAATGATAATGTATATATATATATGTATGTATGTATGCATGTATGTATGTATGTATGTATGTATGTATATGCATATATATATATATACAGAGCTGGGCGTATGTTTGTTAATCCGTTAATCGCTAATTACCGAAGTTAGCATTTTCGTTAACGATTTAACTTTTAAGTTAACTTTGAAAATAATTTTCAATTATTTCCTCATCTGTATCGTTCAGCGCTTCTAAAGCAAACCCTGTTTGCTGACTTTCGACGTCAGTTGAATTTAACGTACGATGACATCTTTTAAAGCTAGATTTATATATCCTAAAATTGCAGAAGAATTTGTCGCTGGACAGTTTAGCTTAATGGTAAAGCACTTGACGCGTAATCTCAGGGATGTGAGTTCGTGTCTCATGGCTGGTTCCTGATAGAGTTTTCTGTAAAATATTGATAGTTTATCTTGTTCATTCTATATTATTAGCATCATCCTGCGTTTGAGAATGAAGTTGTTTCCTTATCTGTAACTTTCAATACATCACAACGCTTCAAAACAAATTTTTTTGTTGAATTTAATATATATATATATATATATAGAGAGAGAGAGAGAGAGATAAATATAGCGTGAGCTCGGTAAATATTTGTAGAGGTGTCTGCGTGTTCCTGTCTGTGTGTGATTAATCGTATGTACCATGTAATTGTCGCCCTGTTTATTGATTTCGAGTGCTGAGGATCGGATGCGAAGATCTCTCAGTGGCTGTTTTTAAGTGAGAGACCATTGCATGTTGTCTTGACAGACAGAAGTAATATAGTAATAGGTTTCAGGCTGAGCAATGAAATTAAAATCAATTTCTTCCTCACATTCTAAAACTACGTTAAATTTAAAACACCTCCTGAACATATTCTTACCAGAAACTACACTAAATTTCCTGTTTGAATATGCAAATCTCTTGCAGCTATGAAATGCTCTGAGAGTTGAAATGGGATTAACTCTGGAATCTTTTAACTTAATAAAGAATATAAGATACTATATTCACAGAAATGTTGAGTACAATAATTGAATCAATAAACTATATTTTTTACAAACAAACGTATTCATATATGTGTGCGTATGGATACCGTTATATATTTTCTCTCTCTCTCTCTCTCTCTCTCTCTCTCTCTCTCTCTATATATATATATATATATATATATATATATATATATATATATATATATATACACATGCATATATACATATGCATGTATATATACATATATACATACTCACACGCACGCACACACTTAGATATAAAAATATATATATAATATTATTAGGGACAAAATCCAAAATTACAGGTAAAAGACTCAATTAAAATCAATTTATAAAAAATTAAAATTAAATTGAGCCTTATAGATAAAGTATATATAAAATATATATAGTTTTAGGGAAAATAACCAATTTTCAAGAACTCATCGATGAAAATCCACTATCACATATAGAAAAATTAATAATTAAAAGCACAATAAATAAGTATAATATAAAGTAAAGTAAATATCATAAGATAAATATAAATATATATATATATATAAATCCGTTAGAATTGATTGATAAAAAGGGGCGAATGATAAAGGGTAAGTTAGAGAAACGTAAGTGAAGTTGGGAAGGGAGGGTGACAGGGGGAAGAAGAAGAAGAGAAGGTAAAATATAGATAAGAAGATGGGAAAGTCACATTTGAGTATTGATTTCTGAAAGGAAATCTATGATTAAAATAAGTTAATTGATGGAACTCTCTCAGGTTTAACGGACAACATAAGTAGCATAGCATAAACAGTAACAAGTGGCGTATAATAATAATAATGATAATAGCAATAATAACAACAATAATAATAATGATAATGATAACAAGAACAAGAACAACAAGAACAAGAACAACAACAACAGCAACAACAACAACAACAACAACAACAACAACAATAATAATAATAATAATAATAATAATAATAATAATAATAATAATAATAACATCTCTGATAGGGTACCAGGTACTGGTCCTCATGGCTTCTGATCTTAACTCATTGGAAGTTTTATCATGTACAGTGATCTTTCACCATATCGCGGTTCACCTATCGCGATTCACCTATCGCGGTTTGTTACTGAAGCTTACTGATTTCTCTGCTGTGTTGTTTTGCATTTACAATAAAATAAATCAATACAAATTATAAAAATAAAAAAATAAGTACATTACAGTACTGTTTGTACTTTGCGGATTTTCAACTATCACGGGGTTTTTATAATGTCTCACTCATCAGGTGTCACTGTACATATTTTGTCTTGGTAAAAAAGATGGGCTACAGTAAATATTGTGCTCCATACCACAGATTTGCTTGTCAGTTGCTTGACCTTAACCAATTGAGCATGTCCCTTAGTTGCTGACGGTATGTGCATCTCTGATCATGGGTAGAAGTAGTGGGAGAGCATCATAGGCATGTGTTGTGAGGAATTATTTGGGGGTTTGAATAATTCACCTCTGGAAACATGGGTGTTTTGGTCAACATCCTTAAAACAAATTTTATTCAGGGATCTTTTGAGTGGAATGCGTTACTCAGCTTGAAGTAGAAAATTGTAACAGGGCCCCACCTGTAAGGTCATGCACTGTTTGCCTTCGTATATTTTATCCCAGTGTCAGTTTGATGACATGCACTTGTCTCTTACTCAATGATGATGATGATATTAGTGTAACAGAAGAAGAAGAAGAAGAAGAAGAAGAAGAAGAAGAAGAAGAAGAAGAAGAAGAAGAAGAAGAAGAAGAAGAAGAAGAAGAAGAAGAAGAAGAAGAAGAAGAAGAAGAAGAAGAAGAAGAAGAAGAAGAAGAAGAAGAATGAATGAATGAATGAATGAATGAATGAATGAACAGCTTGGAATAATCAAACAATGACAGTGAGCTTTGAGTTGCCCGAAGACTTGTGATCCTGTGTCAGTTGAAATCCAGTTTGAACTGACCTAGATTTGGGAAAGACTTACAGCTTATTATATCAGAGGGACTTAGTTGTGAAGAGAAAGAATTCAGCGACATTTTTAGCACAAAGAAAGGGTTAGGGTTAGGGTTAGGGTAAAGATGATGGGGTGGAAGAGAATGTGATTGGATGAGGGGGAATGGGTGGAGGGTCATTAACCAAGATCGTCAGTCTAGGGTGAGTCACCTTAAACACTTTTGACAAAATTTCTGTCAAAATTATTTCTAGAAAGAAAGTGTATCCACGAGGATTGAGTCAGCGTTTCGGTCAATGACTCTTCGAATCGGAGCTCATTCTCTGCAGCAAGAAAAACAACGAACGAAGTCATTAACATTCTACTAATCACAACAACTATGGAAGTAGAGGTAGAGGTAGTGGTGGTGGTGGGGAGAGGTTTAGGTAGTTGATTTAATCGATTGTTCCCTACCCGAAAAGTGGTGGCCTTATGTCAATATTAGAAATCAATATTCTAATAAATCTTGGTACTTTTTATGGTTCTCTCTTTTAGAAAGCACCGAAGTTAAGCATCGTTGAACGTATTTTCCACACATATGTATTAAACAGGCGATGAAAGCATCTGGTACAGGTAAGAAGTGCTCTACCAGTCCGTAATAATAAAAGCTCAAATAAACACTCATATACAAATATTGGGTTCTGTTTGGTTTTATGGTAAGTTTAGAATCGTCATAAATAGACATTCTCTGCTTCACTAACCTCCTTCTTGCTTTTATTTTGAGGACGTTGTTGGCGATGGCGATGAGGAAATGGTTTTTGACTTTAGGCTACGGTGGTGCATAAGTGAAGTTAATGGATAAGAAACATTGGATGTTAATATTTGGCAATATTACGGAGATAAGATAAACGTATATTGTTTTCATGAATGAGAATTTTATATGGGGTTTAGTGAGAGATTTCAGGAAGAGAAGAAACAGCAGGAGTTAAAAGGATGGGTATAAGTGAATATTTGTTGAGATGCAGTTAGATGAAACAGAACCAATTGTTATATTGAGACAATTACCTGAGAGGCTATTTGATAACAAGAAGTTCACTGGTCGCTTCTGAAGGAGATAAGTAAATGTGAAATATATAACTAAATTGTTTAGTTTCCTTCATGCGACGTTGGCAGAGCTGGATTGGCAGGATCGGTAGAATATCAGACAAAATGCATAACGATAGGTAATAATAAAACTTTACATGGATGTCTTGTTAGAATCCTGGATACAGCTTTATTAACCTTGATAGATCCTCTGATATAGGCGCTTGTTGCATAAACGCACACACATCGTCTGTCATGGGCGCCGGAATTTCCACATCCCGTGATTCCATTCTACAGGAAATCATCAGTGGGAAACATCCGGTCATCGCATTTCAGTTAAGCCTCGCTGCTACTATATATAGAATTTTGGCATCTCTTCAGATACTGATGCCGCAAACGCCAGCAGGCCTATTAAAAATTAATTATTAGTGACAGAAAGCAGTATTTACACCAAAAGGTAATCTTTACATCCAACGTAACATGGATGACTTGTTTCAACATCAATTACTGCGTTATTAGCCTTGAAAGATCCTCTAACATAGGTGCATAACAATATGTAGTTACTGTTCTTTAATTTCCGATTTCAAATCGTTTTGAGACCGACTTTAATTTTTAACATTACGAATACGAGAAGACAAATTCCAGTCAAATACTGGCGATGGTATAATTTAAGTTACCTCCCACAACAAAGTGTGTGTTTGTGTCAATATTAGAAATATGATATTCATGTTAGTAGTAATTTCAGAAATTATATTTTTCCACTGTTATTCGTATTCTGAACACGTTTCTTTTATCAACACATAAGGTTTCGGACAGTCTACAATCATCATCAGCTAGTATATATATATTTTTAGTTATTGTGGAAAAAAGGTAAAAAAAAAAGACGAATAATTGGGGGGAAGACTTCTACACAATATTTAAAATAACTGTTGTTATCGAAAGGCAAACGGTTTAAGAATAAAGTTTATAATAAAGGTGCAGACTTGGGTGTGTGGTAAGAAGCTTGGTTCGAAACCACATGGCTCTGGCTTCAGTCTCACCGCGCTGGACCTTAGGCAAGTGTCTTCTACTATAGCTTCGGGTCGACCAATGCTTTTGTGAGTGGATTTCATAGACGGAAACTGAAAGAAACCCGTCGTGTTTATATATATATACACACACACACACACACACACACACATATATATATATATATATATATATATATATATATATATATATAATAATAATAATATTAAGGATAAAATCCAAAATTACAGGTAAAAATTCAATTAGAATCAATTTATTAAAAAATTAAATTAAATTAAGTTTCACAGAATAAAATATATATAAATATATAGTTTTAGGGAAAAGAACCAAGGTTCATGAACTCATCGACGAAAATCCACTGTCACATATAGAAAAATTAATAATTAAAAGCACAATAAATGAGTATAATATACTACAAAGTAAATATCATAAGATAAAGATAATAAAATGACTACACATGTTTCATAACTAATTTTCAAATAGAAAGGAAGTTTAAATCGATTAAAATCGATTAAAACTATCGAAAATCAATTCCATTCAAAAATATAGCTAATCGTCAGGTCAAAATACAACAGTAATAATAAATGAATGTATATATCAACCAACAGTAAATACCAAATGAATTTATGTAAAATACTTATTATATAAAGATAGAAAAATATTATTAAAAATATCAAAATAATAAACATTCCATAATCAACCCTACGTCCATTATAATATATGCTAACAAGTATATTATATACAAAAACTAACTTAAATAAATTTTTTCGTTTAAAATATAATTTGAACGACGTTTAAGGTTAAAATAATAATAAAGATAATATTGGCACATATTTAAACGATGCAATAGTTTAAGCTAGACTATTTAAGACTAAAAACGTTTATTTATCATTAAAAATCAATTGAATAATAAAAAAAATACAAGAAAACTTATTTTTTTTCAAACAATGATATAAAGTCTTTAAACAAAGTAAAAACTATACTAATTAAGATGTTGTTGCAGTTCAAACTGAAACTTAAACGTTATAACATATATACGCTATATAATATCAAATTCGCAAGTATGCACTGATACTGTGTTCCAATGCATAAACTTTATTAAAAATGTAAAGCAACCGTTGTTGTTGATGTTTTTTTGTTCTTCTCTGGCAGCAGTTCTTTACACATTGAGCAGACCGACTATCAAATATATTCCATATATGGCTACCACTTTTCTTTGTCTGGGATATTATACTGAACAGTACACTCTCCAAATGTGTCCTATTCATATTAAAAGACTAGAATGTGATCGAAGGGATATATGACTGCTATTTCTAGTAGAGCAAGCAACAGCGTAGTCTTCCATGTTAATTCGTAGACCATGGCTTTGTTTTTCTGGTTTTGGAACAGCATTTAATGTAGACAGCATATATATTTGTCGAAACATTAAAACGGACCTTCGAGGGATGAGCTGCATTGTAGCACATTTTGCAGCTGAGCTGAAAAATGGTGCAGCTACAAGAATTGAATAGATGTATTATACAGAATCATTCATCCATCTACCAAGACAAGCATGTGCCTGTTCCACACGTGTCGCTATAAAGCAAGGGCAGAAAACCAATTATAGCTTCATATTGGTAACAGTAATAGAAATATGTTTAGCTTGAATGAAATGAAGTGCAAAGAAAATAATTTTAAAGCGGTGTATTTAATCAGAAACATTATCTTCTCTCTGTTTACTTGATATGATAATAGAAAAAAAGTAATAGTAAAGTGACACACCTGAGTTGTGTCATAATATATGTGGCCAAAATGTCAGCTTCCCGTTCCTCTGCCATCCGATATTTGATAATGTTTCTGGAGAAAACTGAGATATAACGTTGAATAATCACCTGGAAAATTACTGTTTATAATCATTGTTATAAACTAAAACCAGGAGAGTAAGAGAGAAAGAGAGAGAAGCGTAAGAGAGAGAGAGGAGAGAGAGGGAAAGAGAACAGAGAGAGAGAGAGAGAGAGAGAGAGAGAGAGAGAGAGAAATGTAGGAGAATGCGAGAGAGGCTGGTGACAATCATTATTTATGATGGAAAAGCGGTTGTCGAAAAACGAGATATTTTAGTATCTTTATGATCAACAGATAAAGTTTCAGAATTAATTGTAAATTATAAACAAAATATAATAAAATAACAAAGTATATATTAACACAATATTCCCCCCTTCCCCCCACAAGCACACACACACATAGACATACACACATACAGACACTCTTTCACACAAACATATCTATGTGTGGAGCGTTAAATCTGAATAAACTTCCCTCAACCTTCTTCAAAATGTCTTCCCTTGTCTGAAAACAGTTTGACATTAAATACATCAAAATAGATTGCAAAAGGAATAAAAATTGATTAAATTCGACAGATGCAAATTCATTATTATTATTATTATTATTATTATTATTATTATTATTATTATCATCATCATCATCATCATCATCATCATCATCATCATCATCATTATTATTATTATTATTATTATTATTATTATTATTATTATTATTATTATTATTATTATTATTGCTTTGCACAGCTTCTAACGCTGGAGATGTACTACAGTGTCAGCTGTTCACTACCAGTGAACTAAGGTAACACCTCTTATTTTTCGAGCACCTTCCGGAGTATTCGAGCGGTTCCAAGCAGTGCTGTTTTCTGTAAGTGCTCCACCCTTATTGCAACCCCTATTTGTTCCACGCACTTCTGGAGAGTTTTGCTTACTGTTCCCAGGGCTCCCACAATTATTGGTACTACTGCTACCTTATTCATCGATCACAACTGCTAAACTTCCCAAGCTAACCTATCATATCTTTCGACTTTTCTTTCTTCCTTATCGCATACCTTGTTGTCAGCTGGGCATGCTATGTCTATGATCCAGTATAGTTTGTTTTCTTTCTCAATTAAGACTGTCTGGCTTCCTATTCTCTATCTCATGGTCACACTGAATCATAAAATCCCTTAGGATCTTTGCATTTATATTTTCGACGATGCCTTCGGGTTTATTATTATTGTTATTATTATTATTATTATTATTATTATTATTATTATTATTATTATTATTATTATTATTAATAATATTATTATCATCACTATTATTATTATTACTATTATTTTATTTTTATTTTTACTACAAGATTTTTCTTTCTCAAAACCAAAAGTATTTTTGAAAAAAACGTACATTAAAACGTTTAAGTAAACACACATGCTAAATTAGAAGTAACATTTGCAGACGCTAGTGTTGTTAGATTTTGGACCATATCCATGCTCTGTGTTTATCCTCAAAGTCCTTACAGAAATCATTTCGTACCATTGCTGTTGTCCCGAGTAGAAATGAGAAGATAAATACTTTCCTTTACTATGCAGCAACTGGGAGCATTGGATGCCCTTTAGTTTTCGACTCACTTCTGCGCATCATTATAGTAATTTAGCATTGCTGTGTCAATAATTAGCCCGGCGAAATGCTTAGCGGTGACTGAAACAAGTAAAAAACAAAAAGAAAATATAACCAAGATTGTAACGCAAAACTTGAGGTTGGTGTACGTGGACAGAAGCTAAGAAAATATTGGGTTATTTGATATTATGTACGAGGATAGCCAAAAGGCAGACGTAAGTTGGAAACAGCTCTACAAAGACCGTCGAAACCTGCGGTGGTTAAACGCCAAAAATATATGGAACAATAATATCTCAGGTCGAAATAGGGCGGCTATCTGGTAAAATCGTGAGCACGTCGGGTAAAATGGTTAACGGCATTTCGTCTGTCTTTACGGTGTAAATTCAGATTCCACCGAAGTCGACTTTACCATTCATAATTTCAGGGCCGACGAAATAAATACCAGTTGTTTATTGGGGTCGATGTAATCAACTTAGCACCAAAGTTGCTGGCCTTGTGCCAAAATTAGACACCAATATCTTAATTGGAATAAAAAATGGGGTGGTCACGAGTGGAATGCATGTGTTAAGTCTGCTTGTTCGCCTTTGACCTGAGACTACACAAGAACAAAGTGAGGAAAGGAATACATTCACGTGACACAAGAACGCAGATTTGCTATCAAACGGCAAACGTGACGAACAGTAGATTCAAAGAAGTTACTCTTAAAAAGACCCAGAAGCAATAAAAAAAAAGCTGAGGTAGAAGAAGTAGTCTTTCTCAAACGTTTATGTATCTTTCAAACACATCATCGCGAAAGTTACAATAAGTTCTAACCCAGTATATAACTGGTAGATATCCTAGTGTCCCTTTGGAAGTGAAATTAAATAGTTTAAAAGAATAACGTTGCTGGACAAACCACTGTTGGCGAAACTTCGAAGTCAGAATAAATTAACTGAATAATATAGAAGCCATCTGTTGCTTGCACAGTAGTTAAGCAACAGCAATAACAACAGCAACAACCATAACGTGGAGGAAACGTTCTCTATGGGACAAGCCCATCGTAGTTCAGGCTTCCGTCGCTAGAAGCCACTTGATGCGATCCTCAAGCATCAGTCTGTCGACCGGCCTCGTCAGGTGAAGCCATACTGCCACGTGGTGTGTCTTGTTTAACAGTGCTTGTCCCTTGTTTGTTGATTTTTGCAATTGCTGAAAAGAAGGAACAGCGTGCTTCCGTGAAATTCTGTTTTTTTGGTGAGGAAGTAAAAAAACGTATCACTTCGCAAGAGTTCCAGGACAGCTTCGAACAGCAGAAAACCGGCCTGGACCGATGGATTGTTTCAAATGGAGAATACTTTGAAGGCGATAAAAGCGTATACATTAAAAACTAAGTGAATAAAATAATACCGTAAAATCCTAGTTTCTTTTAGGTAGATTTGTATTTGGTGTTTATGTTTTGGATAATATTTGAGGAATATACGAATATATATTGAACAATTCTCGGTTTTATTCCACAGATTCCAGCATGTATGTGTGAGGGAAAGTGTAGGTCTTGTTTCAACTGATGCCTGCGTAGAATCCTAGTCATACTGGATCATACATACGACAGGTATTAGAAACAGTCCTGAGGACAGTTGCGACGGTGGCGAGATTTGATCGTAAGACAAGAGTAAAATGAATGACTAAATTCCATTGGGTAAATTTTCTATGACGATATTCATCACATGAAAGTGCGTGGCTTAATGGTTAGGATGTTGCACTCACGATTGCAATATTGTAGTTTCGATACCATGACTAGGCAATGGGTTTATTTTATCTTGAGCAAAACACATCGTTAGAAATTGTTCGAGTCCACTAAAAAGACGAAGGCAAAGTCAACCACGACGGAGTTTGAACTCTGAAGGTAAAGACGGACGAAATGTCGCTAAGCATTTTGACCAGCGTGCTAAAGATTCTGCCGCTTTGTCGCCTTATGTCAGTCATTTTTATATCATGAGAACCGGGTAACCGGCCCCATGAGTCCTGAGAATCGAAAACAGTAACATGCAGCGGTCTTTACTTCATTACTTAAAGACAAAGCGTTTTAATACTTTTCCAATGCCAAAAGTGAAGTCGCGTGGCTTAGCGGTTAGCGCATTCGGCTCACGATTGTCATATCGCGAGTTCGAAACACGGTGGCGTATTGTGTCCTTGCGCAGGATGCTTTATTCTACGTTGATCTAGTCTACTCAGCTGAGAAAGTTGAGCCGGGTCATAAATTTCGAAGGGCCGGCCTTGTCACATTCCCTGTCATGTTGAATCTCCTCGAGAACTACATTAATTACACACGTATCTGTGGAATGCTCAGCCACTTGCACGTTAATTTCACGAGCAGGCTGTTCCGTTGACTGGATCAACTGGAAGCCTCGTCGTTGTTACCGACGAAGTGCCAGTTCTTAACACCAAAATCTTGTACGGGACAATCTATACGTAGCAAAGAACTCAAGAACAAAAATCAATGAATGTTAAATTTACGACAAATCCGTGTGGTTAGGTTTACGTTTGTAAACTCCTATTAAACAGCCAAGTATAATTTATAACCAAGAATTTATATCCATGAATCTCTTGGTATCTCAACACTTTACACCGGCGCTGCTAATAGATATTTAAAATCTCGATTAGGAATTAGGAACATAACGCCATCTTGATGTATCAGTTTCATTGCAAGACAATGAAATATAATCACATGACGGATTTCATTCTATCTTTAGTTTTATTGTTATTATTTTCATTGTTATTATTATTTTATTTAATGCTATTTTTCTATTTCTGTTCCCACAATGGGAATTTTTCCCGTTCTCAATGTTTCTATTGCTGTACGCTAAAGATGTTATACATACATACCTACACACGCACAGAGACACTGACACACACAGACACATATACACACAGTATCTATGTGTGTGTGTGTGTGTGTGTGTGTGTGTGTGTGTGTGTATATATGTATGCATATGTGTGTATAAACGAATTCATAAACAAATATACGCAGATAAATACAAGAAGCAGTTCTGTACAACAAACAATCGTCTCAATGAAACTGTCTCAAGTGATTTGACAAACCAAAAATAAGTAAATAAATACATAAATAGATAAATATATAAATAAATGAAAAGATAGACAAATAAAAAAGATAAGGATAAAATATAAACAAACTAAAGAGAAAAGAAAAAGAAACTTCTTTCCTTTAGAAAAAAATTTAATAGTTTTTACTTTTTATCGAAGTAATGGCGTAATTTAGTATTGAGAGAGACGTAACGGTGAAAGGATGGGCATTCTAGGAAACGGCTCCAGAAATTCTATAATATTACCAAAAACGGTTCAACTGGAATAAACAGCTTAACTATTTGTTCTTTAACTACTTAAGCCAACCCTGTTTCTTCTTGCATTCACTTATAAAACTAACTGATGACGTTCACTAATTCACAAAGTTGGTTTTCTTTTCTATACTTAGCCGTTTCTCTTTTTTTTTTGTTAGTCTTTTTATTTCATTTTTTTTATGTGTCGTTTTTATTCCTGTAGGAAGCACTGAATATCGCTTAATTCCTTCACACACCACTAAAAAGAAGGGGAAGAAATAGACACACACACACACACAGAGGCAGACGCTAACATACCGACAAATTACCTCACACGCGCTCTCTCTTATTCTGACTCTCTCTTATTCTGACTCTCCCTTATTCTGACTCTCTCTTATTCTGACTCTCTCTTATTCTGACTCTCTCTAACTCTTTTCCTCTGTCACTTCCTCCTCCTCTCTCTCACTCTTTATTCTCTTTCGTAATCATGCAAACTTACGGATTACATACATACATACATGCATACATATTTACATATATATATATATATATATATATATATATATATATATATATATATATATATATATACAAATAAATATATATGCTAAAAGATTTTATATATATATACACGTGTATCACATATGTGTATGTATATATATACTATATATATATATATATATATATATATATATATATATATATATATATATATAGTAAATCCCCAAAAGAACAAACACAAAAGGCAAGGCGAGTACGTGGTACATGTAAAGTATTATCAGTATACACACACACACACACACACACACACACACGCACACACACACACACACACACACATATGTATGTATGTGTGTATGTATGTCATTATTCAGTTTATTTTAAGATTTCTTGCCAATAGAGAAAGAACCGGTTTCTAACCTAGATCCAAGGTTCCTTTATTGGAATTTCACCAACAGGGTATTTTTGTATGCATATATGTATGCATGTATGTATGTATGTATGTACTTACGTATGTATGCATGTATGTATGTATGTATGTACGTACGTATGTATGTATGTACGTACGTACGTATGTATGTATGTATGTACGTACGTGTGTATGTATGTATGTATGTACGTATGCGTGTACATGTGTATTGATTAAATGGTAAGAATGTCGCAAGAGAGCTGAATAGCAGAAGTTCTTCAGAGAAGAAACCTGCCTCAGGCAATTTTTTCAGCCCTTAATTTCTTATACTCTAAGAGGGCCGGGCCACATCCAGGTCATATCTCGTCTCTGCCCTTCTGTTGAAACTTTGTAGCCACTTGTGTATCGGGGATTTGTGTATTTAAATCGTCTGCACCCTTCATTTAGTTGTAACTCCCCTCTTTCGACTCTGCTTTCAAGCTTATACCTAAATAAGAAATAAGGCCTAGCATCTTCCACAGAAAGAGAACATCCATTATCTGTGCCCAGAGAAACAAGGAGCTTGTAATAATCTATGATGTATACAACTTTATTTCACATTAAACAAGCCGACAAATATCGAAATTAAACGGATCAAATTATCTTTAACAGACAAGATTTACAAACTATAAATAGTTAGAAAGTTTATACGCAACCCGCTGTAGACAGAATCATCGTATTCTAACTGGAAAGGAGGTGCACTTTTTATATAGCTTGTTTCTTTTATATAGCTTTTAGAAGATTAAAAAGCAGTCACATTGATTCAAAGTTTTCTAACCATGGAAATGAAACTTTTTGGCGAAACCTCTTATTTTAATGTGGAACTAAAATTTGCGCTGTATATGTGCGAGTATCCATTTATGTATGTATGGTTTTTCGTTGAGTTAGATTTAAGTTCTAGTGGGAGTTCAAGCCGGTTGCTAATAAAGCGACAAGTCTTTTTGAGTTAAGAGAGTTCCCGGTGTTTGTAAATCTGTGGTTGAGTTGGTGTGTTGTTTGATTTGTGGATGCCTTAAAACCGTGGATTCCGAAGATGTGCTCCAAGCTATTGAGTCAAATCCGGTGAGACGCCCTCGGAGAGTTTCAGGTGAGCTCAGCATCTCACAGATGTATGCCATTGTGTGGCAAAAATATCCGGCATTGGTTAACAGAAAGCGAAATTCTTCTGTAACTAGACAATGTAAAAACTCATTCAGTGAAAACGACTCGGAATAAACACCAAGAACTTGAAGGAAACGAACTGATGTCACAGCCATCATATATGAGGACCTAGCTCCCTCGGATTATGACTTGTTCCGATCCATGGCTCACTTCGTGCGCTCGTGATGCTTCGTCGACCAAGAGCAGGTAGAACTTCCGTGAAAGTTCTTCGTCTCGAAGGACTAGAACTTCAGTGAAGTTCTTCGCCTCGAAGGACAAGAACTGGTATCAGTTTGGAATAAAAGAATTGGCAGAAAGGTCGCTTCATACGGTGCAACACGATGGCCTCTACTTTGAATTCTAAGCTGCTTTTGTTGTATCTTGGTCAATAAGCAAATAAGGTGCCATAAGAATACAAAACTTCTAACTCGACAAAATGCTTAGAAGTATTGTATATGGCAGCACATAAGGTGATTAAAATCGTCCCTTTATTCATCAAAGGATTTTAATGAATTTTAAGAACAGCAAATATTTCAATATTTTTATATGAATATAAGGATGAAAACATTACATCTGCTTGGTTAACAGTTGTACTACACAAGCAGACAATCCAAGTTTGATCAGACGGGATGATACCCTTGGACATGTCTCCTGCCATAGCCTCGAGTCGACGCCGATCTCGTGAATGCACCTGGGTAGCCGTGGCTGTGAGGTAAGCAGTTTGGGTCCCGACCACATGATCCCGCGTTCAGTTCCACTGCGTGGCACTTTAGGCACGTGTCTTCCACTATAGTCTCGGACCTATTAAAACCTTGTGAGTGATTTTGGTAGACAGAATATACATATACATGTACATGTGTGTGTGTGTGTGTGTGTGTGTGTGTGTGTGTGTGTGTGTGTCTGTGAGTGTGTGTATGTGTGTGTGTAATCGTCCCACCATCGCTAGGTAACCGGTGTCGGTATGTTTATATGGCTGTAACTTATCGTTTCGACAAATGAGACCAATAACATAAGTATTAGGCTTTAAAAAGTCAATGACTGAAAATTCTTCAAGGCGGTGCTCCAGTATTGCCGCAGTCTAATAACTGAAACAACTAAAAGATAAAAGAGAAGTCCGTCAGATCTACTTAATCTGATCTTGGGTAGGAATCGTAATCCGTAACCCTGGTTTCACATCATCATGGCTAAGTAATGCCTTTAACAAAGCTCACTATTTAACTCCTGTCATCTGAAGGTGAGCCATGAATTGTTTTTCACTTCTGTATTTTCTCTCCCAATTCGAAAGGACTCGCAAGAAGCGCATATGTTCTCATTGCTCTTTCCACCTCTTATTAATCCATGGCGCTCAACTATTTCATTTGTTTATTTCGTGGTAGTTCATTCCAGCCAAAAACGAACCACAATGCAGACTGGATTATTACTAGAGCTCTGCTACTATTTATGGTGCTAATATAAATATCGATGAAGTTAGAATTCTGAACTCTTATTACATTGCAGTTCATGAGTACATTTAGCTGCTGTATAAATTTAGCTGTCTGTATGCTTACGTGTGCATTGTCGGTAGATGTGCGCAATTAAGAAGACTGCGTGTACGGTTGTCTTTCTTAATAAGTCTTCCACTCATTTAGACAGAGACAACTTCAAATATAACTTAATCAGCTCCAACCTATTCAGTGTGGTTTCTCTTTAATAGGATTTGAAGACACCTGACCGAGACAGGCAAATCTTTACACCAAACTATTGACTCATTTATGTATTAAGTACTACGAACTTTAAGTGCAAAACACAGTGGAGAATTTAATCCTGTCTTGCTATAAAAGATCGATTCTTAGTTCTATAAAATCGAAATAGCCTGTGATCATCCCGAAAAATCAATCAGCTATTCATTGATTGTGTCTCAGATAATTTAAATATTAAGTATATATTCATGTATGTATGTATGTATGTATGTATGTATGTATGTATGTATGTATGCATGCATGTATGTGTGTATTTATGTATGTATGTATGTATGTATGTATGTGTGTATGTGTGTGCGTGCGTGTGTACGTGTGTGTGTGTGTGAGTGTGTGCATACACATTCATATTCACGTATATATGTATACGTTTGCGCTAGGAGCAGAAATTCCAACTTGATAACGAGTACTCAATATTCGTGTTGAGATCAACTGTCTCTATTTGTATATATTAATTTCCGTAAAATCGATAATTCAATCCTTAGAGGTGTCCGACGTATATCGATACGAACTAGTATGTAATTGTCAGGCCAGCTTTAAAGAGGTATTTTGTACTCCTCCACAATTCTATAGTCGCAGTTACGGCTGTGGTAAGAAGTTTGCTTCCAAACCACATGTCTCCGAGTTCCGTCCGGAGGCATAACGTCGCCATGACTAGTGATCACTCCAGACACCATGATGTTGACTGGATGTTTGATTTTTATTACTCTCGATACATGTTTTGGGGACACGGCAAGCCAACGGTTGTTCTGTGTGTTCACCATCCCTTCGTATTGAAGCTTCTGGCGTGAATGCCAAGCATAAGAGAATGTAGTTTCCACATTTCTGACAGAGTGAATTACGTCTGGAACAGTTTTTCTCACAGACGGTGCCCAACCGAACCTACTATACTGTGTAGCTAACAAAATCAAAAACAAACAATGCGTATGCGCGAAATTATAAAAATATAAAATGGTGACAATTTACCCATCGTACCCTGTACATATGTGTGTGTGTGTGTGTGTGTGTGTGTGTCTATGCGTGCATGTGGCTTTGTTTCTGTGTTTGCCCCCACCCCCTCTTGATCACTAGCGTTGGAGTGTTTACGTCTCCCTATCTTAGCTTTAAAAAAATATAATTGCTGAGATTCTTCAAGGCGGTGCCCCATCATGGCCGCAGTCTAATGACTGAAACAAGTAAAATATAAAAAAACAAAAAATATAGCTTATTATTATGACCCTTTATTGAGGCAGCGAACCGATAGAATCATTGGTAGGCTGGGCACTATGCTTAGCGGCATTTCTTCCGGTGCTACGTTCCGATTTAAATTCCACCGAGAAGGGCTTCGCATGTCATCCTTCTATAAGATAAGCCCTAGTTGAACAATTAGGTCGATGTAATCGGCTAACTGCCTGCTTTGTATCAAAAGCAGAAAGAATTATTACCTTTTACCGTACATTTCAGGAACTATTCTCGTCCTTCTGAAATTCTAGTCCTTCTGTACGTCTTTGAGGATGAGTAGAAGTGTTTAATGATATCTTACCAAATGGGATTTGTGTTATCCTTAACAGAAAGTACTGTTTCGGTTTTTGATTTTACTCATATTTAAGACCACCGAAATTGCATTCAATTTCGTAAAGATCGTAACTACTTTAAGATAGAGACATCAACCTACTTGGTCTGAGCTAACTTATTAACATGTGAACCTCGATGCCAGACAGCTAGAGGTCCCTGCCTGCGGGAAAGCCTTGCCTTACCGATAGATGCCATGCTTAAAGCATCTGACCTGATGTGATCCTCTTGGAAACCCTGCACTCATGAACCTGTCGTTAGGATAAAGATCCTTTCCGAGTAATATAAACTCATGGCGCCGTCTTCCCAGTTCCCGTGATGCATATATTCCGTGGAGAATATATATGCCACGGACGCACGATTACTGATTTCTGCCGGCTGAATGGACTTGAGCAAGTAAAATGACGTGTTTTGCTAAAGAAAACAACGCATCACCCGGTCCAGGAATCGGGACCGCAATCTTACGATCATGAGTTCAATACCTTAACCACGAAACCACGCGCCTCCACCTCGAGGTCCTAACATTACTGGACTATCAAAACATTCACATCTTAGTAATTTCAATGCGAAAGAGAGAAGAAACCAGATACTGAGTAGTGATAAGTGAAACTGTAATGTTATCAGTCCGAATATGCTCGATACAGCTTCGAACTGGGTAAGAAGCTACTCGCTGTGTTTTATCACGGAGAATATATTTCGATTGTTGACATAATGGTGTGTATGCACCTATGTCAGATCGCAGCGCCATCTACCTAGACTGTGAAATGTTAACATTTCGGAGTAGTTGTCTCCTCATCGGTCACGACAAAACGCAGATGGTAATGGTGTTTTCACGTAGCTAATTGTTTTACCAATTCCTTCCTAGCCGTTCGTCGTTTGGACCGGTGCTGGTTGACATTATTATCAATATATTTCCCAAGAATAAGCCGGCGAGCTGGCGGAATCGTTAGCACGTCCGACGAAATGTTTGGCAGCATTTCGTCCGTCTTTGTGTTCTGAGTTCAAATTCTGCTGAGGTCGATTTTACCCTTCATCATTTGGTGTCGATAAACCAAGTTGAACACTGAGGTCGTTGTAAACGACTTACCTCTTCCCCCGAAATAGTTGCCATTGGGAAAAACATGAAACCAAAATGTTTATCAAGTATCCCGAATCTCTTGGGTACTTTTACTGCACCGTGTGTTTGCCACTGTTGTTTTTTTTTTGTTGCTACATTTCATAATTCTCGTCCAGAACCTTCTTTCCATTGTTCCTAAAACTACTGCTGCAGCTGCTGTAGCTACTACTGCTGTTGTTGCTACTGCTGCATTCTCTCCCAGTGTTCGATTTATGGGTTTGGCAGCTCCCTACCACCGCGTTCTGTATTGCGATTGGGAAAAGAATATCTTTAAAAACCAATAGGTGTCAACTATATATTATTCTAATTACTCTTGGCATTATATTCCCTACTTTAGGGAAAACATTTCGTCTATTCTCACGATGCTCAGGTTATAAAGGATCACTTCAGATACGTTCACAATTTATTGTGACCTACACACGATTTTACCAAGACACGAAGTTCTAGTTAGAGACACAACTACTTTCAGTAGCGCGGTCATTCTAGCGTGATTAATGCAAACAAAACTTAGCACAGGGTGTGAATGTAAAATGACATAAATAAATAAAATAAAGATCTTTTCTCTCATTGATATTTGAAAGTAATCTCTTAAATTCTGAGACCTCCAAAAACATCTGTCAACAAACCAATAACTGATAAAGACTTTTATCGATCGCCACAGAGATAAAAGGCTACGTTTCTCTCCCGGCATTTGCACACTGAATGAAAGAGGTCATGACAATAGACTTCGGGGCAAAACTATACCGTTTTCACTATAACCGTGCCCCAATAATAATAATAATAATAATAATAATAATAATAATAATAATAATAATAATAATAATAATAATAATAACAATAACAATAATAATAATAATCATAATAATAATGATAATAATAATAATAATGATAATAATGATAATAATGATAATAATAATAATAATAATAATAATGATAATAACAATAATAATAATAATAATAATAATAATAATAATAATAATAATAATAAAAACAATAATAATAATTACAATAATAAAAATAATAATAATAACAACAACAACAATGATAATAATAAAAATAATAATAATAATAATAATAATAATAATAATAATAATAATAATAATAATAATAATAATAATGTCAACAATAATCTAAATAATGATGATGATGATATTTTTTAGAATAAATACAAGGTCACATGTTGTGAACAAATTGTGCAGGCGACTGCATATTGGTGCTTATTTATTGAACAGCTGTGTATTAGTGCTCGTTTATTGAATTAAGATAGATGAAAAGACAAGTTGACACTGGCAGGTATCGAACTCGAATCCAAAGGAGACGTAGCTAAATACCGCAGAGAATTCTGTCTGACGCTCTGTCAATTCAACTATTGATGGCTCTTGATATTGTTTTCTAAGGCGCCGTGCGAAATGCTTAGCGGTATTTCGTCTGTCTTTACGTTCTGAGTTCAAATTCCACCGAGGTCGATTTTGCCTTTTATCTTTTCGGGCTCGATAAATTAAATACCAGTTGCGTACTGGGGTCGATCTAATCGACTCGGCCCCATTCCCTCAAAATTTCGGGCCTTGCACCTAGAGGAAAAATGAATATTGGTTTCTGACTTTAGTAGAAGGCCAGTGGTTTTGAGACGAGGGGATCTGTTGATTACAGCAACCTCAGAATAATGAGTTGCAAACGCTTGCTGTCCGTTGCCATGTCTGGTTGAGACTTCGGTGCAGCTCGTATAAATTAAAGCAAGGGAGGATAATGCCTAATCTTTTATCTTTCACTTCTTTCAATCATTAGACTGCAGCCATGCTGGGCCACTACCTTCGAAGAATGTTTTGCCGAATGATTTGACCCCATTACAAATTTTTTAAAGCCTGGTATTTATTCTATCAGGCGGCTCTTTTGCTGAACCTCTAAGTTACGGCGACATAAACACGCCAACAGCGATTATCAAGCAGTAGTGGACAACAAACAGGGACATAAAGGCACGCACATACGCACACTTACACACACATACGCACACGCACACGCACTCACACACACACACAGATATACGATGGGCTTCTTTCAATTTCCGTCTGTCAAATCCACTCAAGGCCTTGGTGGGCCCGAGGTTATAGTACAAGACACTTGCCCAAGCTACCAAGCCGTGGGACTGAACCCAGAACCATGTGGTTGGGAAGCAAACTTCTTACCACAGGCGCAGTGTGACTGTGCTTGTATAATAATAATAATAATGATAATAATAATAATAATAATGATAATAATAATAATAATAATAATAATAATAATAATAATAATAATAATAATAATAATAATAATAATAATAATAAAGACAATGCCTGAATGGCTCACGAAAGGGAAAACCATCTTAATCCCCAAATCCACGGAAACAGAGAAGGCACAAAACTATAGACCTATAACCTGTCTCCCTACGATCTACAAAGCCTTTACTGCAATAATATCGCAGAGATTAAGTAAGCACGTGGAAAATAACAACCTGTTTCCAGAAGAGCAGAAGGGATGCTACAAGGGCTCATACAGCTGTAAAGATCAACTATTGATCAATAAAGCCATAACTGAAGACAGCCGCAGAAAGAAGAAAGGCCTCAGTATGGCCTGGGTGGACTACCAAAAGGCTTTCGACAGTGTTCCCCACACGTGGATTCTGGAAACATTAGCCATAAACAAGGTGGCACCAATTATTATAAAATACATAAGGCACTCAATGAACAAATGGCAGACAGTGCTACAGCTCCAAACAAAAGAGGGACTTGTGAAAACGAAAGCCATCCCCATTAGAAGAGGAATATTCCAGGGAGACACGCTCTCTCCACTCCTGTTCTGCCTGGCACTCACACCTTTAACTGAATTGCTAAATAGAACTGGATGCGGTAACAAATGCTACGGAAAAACAGTCAGCCACCTTCTATATATGGATGACCTAAAATTATATGCTAAAAACGACAGAGAGCTAGAAACATTACTACAGACAGTATACGGCTTTACCAAGGAAATAGATATGAAATTCGGATTAGAAAAATGTGCCAAAGCAACTCTGAAAAGAGGAAAATTAGTTAAAAGTAGCAATATAACACTAGATAAAGCCAATGAAATAAGAGAACTAGACGAAAGCCAACCATACAAGTATTTAGGAGTCAATGAACTAGATAGGATGCAACATACACAAATGAAAGAAAAAATAAAGAAAGAGTACTATAGACGAGTTAGATCAATACTAAAAACAGAGCTCAATGCTAAAAACAAGATATTGGGTATCAACACTTTAGCTGTCCCAGTTATAAGCTACAGCTACAACATCCTTAACTGGACACTAAACGAACTATCTAAAATAGACAGGAAAACAAGAAAAATAATGACAGGATATAGGATGCACCACCCAAAATCTGACATAGAAAGGCTATATATACAACGCACAGAAGGTGGCAGAGGTCTTATACAGCTAGAAAACTATTATAAAATAACCACCATAGGACTGCAAAAATACCTACTCCAGAAGCAAGGAAAACTAATACAAATAGCCACAAAACACGAGCAAAACAAAAAACTGTTTTCAGTATTTAAGGAAGCTGACAAATACAAACAAGAAATCAATCTACCTAACAAATACGAAGAAGAAGAAGAAGAAGAAGAAGAAGAAGAAGAAGAAGAAGAAGAAGAAGAAGAAGGAGAAGAAGAAGAAGAAGAAGAAGAAGAAGAAGAAGAAGAAGAAGAAGAAGAAGAAGAAGAAGAAGAAGAAACAACAAAAGCTATAAAACAAATGAAATCCAAACTAAAACTAGAACAGCAACGGACCATGATAAAACGATGGCAAGAAAAGCCCCTACATGGTAAATACTGGGCTAAACTAAATGCGAAAGAAATAGACAGAGAAAAAACCCAGCAATGGTTGAGAAGCTCAGGACTCAAAGAAGAGACTGAAGGATTTTTAATTGCTGCACAAGACCAAAGCCTCCCCACCAGAAATTACCAAAAACATATAATGAAAAGAAACATAACAAGTAACTGTAGAATATGTGGAGATGGACAAGAAATAATAAATCATATTATCTCTGGCTGCCCAGTCCTGGCTAAGAAGGAATATATTCACTGACACGACAGAGCTGGGACCTATATACACTGGAAGCTATGCCAACACTATGGAATAACAACATAAAAAAGATGGTATAAACACACGCCAGAAAAGGTCACAGAAAACGAGAAAGGAACCATACTCTGGGATATGCCAATACACACATATAGAGAAATTAAGGCAAATATACCAGATATAGTTGTCAAAGATCATGAAGAAAAAAAATGCTTTCTAATTGATGTATCAATACCAGCAGATGACAACGTTTCTCTAAAAGAAATGGAAAAACTTCCAAAATACAAAGACCTGGAAATAGAGATAACTCGAATGTGGAATCTAAAAACAGAAACAATTCCTATCATAGTAGGTGCCTTAGGTATAATAAAAAAATATTCAGACAAATACATAACAAAAACACCAGGACTTACAAATATATATAACATACAGAAAATTGCACTACTGGGTACTGCACACATTCTACGCAAAACATTTTCAATACAGTAAACATAAGAGCACCACAGCAAACCACAGCACATACCCAAGGCGCACAGAGCTGCGCTCGGTAGTGAAGTGAAAGTACGTCATAAAAATAAAACTACTGAACAATAATAAGAAGAAGAAATATAAGAAATAAAGAAATAGAAGAATGCCATAGTTATTATGTGAAATTGGTTGAACGATATTTCGGCATCTAGCGTACCTTCCATGGGTTCAAAAATTACATGTCAGTCTACTTCGGACGGTAAAAATTGATATCAGCAGGATTTGACCTCAGAATGTAAAGAGCCGGAACAAATAGAGCAATGCATTTTCTCCCGTTCTTAGGATTGTTTTACAGCCGAATGCCACAGGTGGCGTGGAAGATTACTGGCAATTACTTGGACTTCTGTACTTGAATGTTGTTTGTTTTGTTTAGCTCGAATGAAAGACAATACAGACTCCTGCATGAATTGAGTTTAGAATATAAAGATTACTAACATTAACCTCAAACTTATGATATCAGCTGACACACTAAAACACATGGCTGATATATTTCTTTTGACTGGCCAGATATTACGGCGATAACAACTGAGACGAAGTAGGAGAGACAGGTAGGAAGGCAGGTATATTGTAGCAACCTGGAAAGCTGTAATCTGGAGCATTGCAGTCAAGACCGATAACGAGGTCAAAGCCAATCACGTAGATATAATGAACAAAGACAGATATGACAATATACATGCACTCTGATTGACAGTTCGATCAACTTCGATTATAACGACCGCACGAAACCAGAGTGGAAATTATTAAAATACAATAGCAATAAGATGTGCGCCAAGAGATTATATAAACAGAAGCGATGTTATTTGGTGTATCTTTTATCTTTCATTTGCTTTTGTCATCGAACTGCGGCCATGCTGGGGCTCGACCTTGGATGATTTAGTCGAATAGATCACTCGCACTACTTACCTTAATGGTCTTTGTGGCCTAAATGTCAACATCTGTTGTGAAGCGGCACAGAGGAAAAACGCACACACACACACGACGTGTTTCCTTCAGTTTCTCTCGGCCAGATGCCCTCACAAGGCATCCCATTATAGAAGGGTTCTTCTATTTTACAAAAAATGATGGAGTTAATTAAATATATGTAGTTTTTAATACGGAAGAGGTTTTTAAATGCTCTGAAAGAAAGAGGAGGGTTGATAATCGGAGCGACGGTGATTGAGAAGGAGAGAGAGATAGAGGAATGTGGAAAGAAGGGAAAAAGTAAAGAGAGAGAGAGAGAGAGAGAGAGAGAGAGAGAGAGAGAGAGAGAGAGAGAGAGAGAGAGTAAAGAGAATAGGGTTTTGTTATAGAAAACAAAACAAAGATGGAGTGTAAGATGAAAGAAAGAGAGAAACAGACGCAAACAGAGAAACTGAGAGAAAGAGAAAGAAAGAGAAGTGGAGAGAGTGGTAAGGTGGGGTGAGCGATGTGGGTCAGAGAGAAAAGAGAAAACGGAAATATAATTCCATCATGGATTTTCTTTCCCCGTAATTCTTTATTTTAATCTCCTTTTTACAGATAGAACACACGGCTGACGAAATGAAGCAAAACAGACGATTTGAGTTATGGTTGTAGCCGTAACAGTCGTGTATTAATTTTTTAAATAAAATCCAAGCTTATTCGATTTTTATAATCTTTAAAAACCACTCTCATTTATTTCCATATTTTAAATATTTCATTAAAAATTACCAGCACAAAATATTGACATTATGAGATAGAAATTCTTCTTCTTAAATTAGATCAAGGTCTTTTAATTCAAGTACATCACTGATGGTAAAAAAATGGAGAAGAAAATGGTTGCTTGATTCAAATGTAGCGTAACGATAGAACAGGTTATCATAGAAAAAAAAAACCTATCTAGATGTTGGTAATTTATGGACGGTTACTCTTCAATGGGTTAACCTTACGAATAGTACTCACCCAATTTTTTTAAAAAAGCATCCCTTTCTAAGGTTTGCATCCATAAAAAAAGGCGAACCAGAATGGAAACAAAGATACGACTAAACAAGCCCGGAAATGCCAGGAAATACCCAATGTATATAAGCTACATACATACATACATACATACATACATACATACATACATACATACACATATACACACACACACACAAAGGTATAATGTTTGTAGAGTTGATACGATTGTAATATTGATACCCGGGACTTCGCTAACGATCAATCAGACTATATGACTTACATCGGGGAATACTTGAAGCATGCCAACTACATACAGAGCTTATTGATAAGTGGGAATAACTGTATTAACCAAATTAAATATTTAATCAACA
>NC_142931.1:5546951-5564451 GCF_046866305.1 Octopus bimaculoides
TTAGCCTCACTGACACCTTAAAAAAACATAACAAAAATGTATATAAAGAGGTGAATTTGGAGGTAAAAAGAATTGCTAACAATATTAAAGTTAATCATAGGATAGAGTACCCCCCCCACGCCAACCCTTTATTACCCTGAAAGATCACGAAGCTAATTTCAATAGAAACCCTAAATGTAGACTAATTAACCCAGCTAAAACTGAAATAGGTATTATTAGAAAATATATTTTAAATCGTAATTTAAATAAGTTAAATAGTATAAGGAGAAGCAAGTGGGGCAAGACGATAAGCAAAAATATTAGCGACATTTAATACAAAAAATGTACATATGTTTACATACAAAAAAGTCTGATTTACACATAATGGTAATGATATAAGGAACTAAGGTGGTTGAGTAGGTGTTTTACGAGTCCAAGTGCAGTTTCTGGAGGCTTAGTGGTCCAAAATAATTGTGTTATATTTAATTATTGTGCAATTTCTTTATTCTAACATTTTAATGTATATACCTGACAGTTTTTTAAAAAATGTTTGCGTATATACGTTATGATATATATATTTACAGATTTGGAAAAATAGCAAGCCAGTGATAGATTAGTTGAAAGGAATTAGCCATAAACATAACTGCAAATTTACACAGTTTCATATTGTTGATTTTTACCCATCAATATCTAGGCTTTTGCTTCTAAAAGCATTAGACTTCGCTAAGCAGTATGTTTTCTCGTAATGTCTCTGATAAAGGGATATATAAAATATCCCGGAAACAGCTGTAAGACCTTCTCTTTATAAATGTTCTGAAATCTTTCACAGCCTTGGATTTTTTTATCTCATTCTGTTACTTTTTATATATATATACGTATGCTAATATATGACCCACGTTGGACTCCTCATTCGCATAATCACCGAACCTGGAGCTTCACTATAGTTTGTCCATAGCACTTATTCAGCATTACCTGACACCTAGAATTATCTACAGCATAGATTAATACTAAAATGAGTTTATATCAAAGGTATTACAGAGGTAAAGCTGAATTAAATTTCTCATTAAAACCTGTCGTATTATTAAAAGGGGAACGCTGGTGTTTTGAAATGAAACAATGCTCTGAAATTTACGCAGGATTGAGCTAGGGAAAATGATATAGGGATTACATGGAAGGTGTAAGATGTATTGGAATATAGAAACTCTACTGGATACGTTGGATAGTGTTTTATAGTGAAAATGATTGAATTTCACATGCATGCGCGCGCAGACACGCACACACATATAGTCAGAGAGGAAGATAAATATATTGTATGTTACTCTATGAATATATATGCAAAATTTTATTTGATATAATCTTCGTGTGTGACAGTGTGTTTCGATGTTCATATATATATATATATGTATGTATGTATGTATGTATGTATGTATGTATGTATGTATGTATTATATACTTACTTGGAAATGGATGCGTCGCATTGAATTAAATAATAGATAATATGTGATATATAAAACACACCCACACACACACATACATACATATATCTATATATCTATCTATATATATATATATATATATATATATATATATATATATATATATATATATATATATGTATGTATGTATATATATATATATATATATATATATATATATATATATATATATATATATATATATGTATATATGTGTACAGGACGTCCCCAACAGTGCAAATAACATGAAATATGAAAACAAACGAGAGAAAAACGAGAAAAAAAATGGAAAAGATGACAAGAAAAAATGGAAAACAAGAAAAAACACGGAGAAAGACCCTTCATCAGTTGTTGGCTGTCTATCTATTGAACGCGACGCATCCATTTCCCAAAAAGTTTATCTGAAGCTTTTTGATGCGACTCTACTCTATACTGTTTTTTCTTCCATCCTTCTCTAATTCCCTTTTCTCCCCCACCCTCCTTCAGCGTTTTCTATCTCTTCCCTTCGTTCTCTCTTTCTCTCTCTCTCTCTTATTTCTCACACGTGACCATCGTCCATCTTTCTTTTGCTCACGTGACTATCTTTCTTTTCCTGCACGGACGTTTGAAAGAACGGACATGTTTTTTCCCCTCTCTTCTATCTTTTCTCTTTTCTCAAAAAATGTTTTTCTCTACGTTCATTATTTTCCTCTCGTTCTCGCCTAACGACCGTCCGTGTTTGTTTTCGGTCGATTTCCCTGTATGTCTCCACTGTAATTTTTTGTTCCCAACTTTGAATCCTCCATAAATCATAAATTTTATTTTAGAATTTATGGGAGCAACTGTCTTTCAAGATTCATATTATCGTTCAATGCTCGAAATGAGGAGTAGATAGACAGCCGACAACTGATCAAGGGTTCTTTCTCTGTGTTAACTTATCCTGTTTTCTATTTTTCTCGTTGTTTACGTATTTCATGTTATTTGCACTGTCGGTGACGTCCTGTACTCATATATGTATGTATTTATGTATGTATGTATGTATGTATGTATGTATATATATATATATATATATATATATATATATATATATATATATATATATAATATTTTTATCATATATGCTATGTATATATATATATATATATGTATGTTATTTATTATGTTATTTATATATGTATATATATACATACACCACACACACACACACAGATACACATACATGCATACATGCATATATATGTGTGTTTCTGTGTGTGCGTGTGTGTGTGTGTGTGTGTGTGTGCGTTGGAGGTTTGTTTCCGACTAACAAATCCTCTCATAAGGCTTTGGTTGACTAGGGGTTATTGTAGAAGACACTAGTCCCAAGATGCTATGTAGTGGGACTGAAATTGGTACCCCTGTGGTTGAGAAGGAGTCATTCTACCGCATGGCTATGACTGCGACTCGTGCACTGTATTATTCAGTGTTAGGTGGAAGAAGGTTTTGAAATACAATATGAAATGCTCAATATTTCAAGTCGCTGTGGTGACGGTGGTGGCAATTTATAGGCTTAAGTGCTTATGAACATGATCGGAAAGTGTATCGAAACACGAAAGCTGTAAACTAGAAGCCAATAAATTAATGCAATATAAATCATTTCATTTTACATACACACACACCTATATATATATATATATATATATATATATATATATATATATATATATATATATATATATATGTATGTATGTATATGTATACGTAATGATACATGGATAGATCAAGTACATATACATATATATATTCTCACATACATGACGTATTATTTAAGTATATTTTCAATAATTATTACGATAAAACACTATCCAATATCTCCAGCAGAGTGGAATATATTTCAATAACACCTTACATATTCCATGTAATCCCTTCTGTCCAAACCCAATAAATCTCTTTTCACCAGTTCAGTCCTCTATAGATTTCAGGACATTGTTTTATTTTAAAACACCATCACTTCTCTTTTAATAATACGACAGATTGTAATGAAAAACCATATCCAGTTCTGCTTCTATAACACCTTTCTTACCATGTCAATTTAATATTTATACATGTTAGAGAATATTAGATAACTTTATGGGTGATGTTGCCCCGTCCTTGCCACTAATTCGTATTTCTGATTATTTCGGGGTTTAAATCTCTGATGCTGAAATTATGCGAAACTATTGTTCATTTCTCCACGTTCCGTAGAAATGTTTCAATCGTTGGATCCTGTATAATATATAGTATAAAAAGGCCCATGAATTGAAGACTCATGGCTGAGAAATCTGAGAAATCTACGCGGAGTAGGGATATAACTTTTCAACTTGACCTTCTTCTGTCCGAGGTCCGAGTTGAACCTACATCACGACAAGAAATTCAAGAAGGGCAGCGATATCCATCAGACTCCCTCACCAAAAGCCAATCCCAAAAGATTAGGATGAAACGCATAAAAGAATAAGAGAAGAAAAGAATAACGTTAAAATGTCGAATTTGGACATAATAATCTTGGTTGCAAGTTGTTGCACGAGACTTTGGGAACTGCCTTCCATCATATATTTAGGTTGACTGTCCTGCCAACTTACTGTAGTGAACCTATCTATCTATCTATCTATCTATCTATCTATCTATCTATCTATCTATCTATCTATCTATCTATCTATCTATCTATCTATCTACCTACCTACCTACCTACCTACCTACCTATCTATCTATCTATCTATCTTGGTTCCAAAATTACATTATTGAATGTGCTCTTCCTCTCTAATGGAAATAGTGTAGTAAAGAGAGATGTTTGCCTTTTATTTCTAGCAATTACGTTTACCTATTTAGTAAAGGTTTCCTACGATGTGATTTGTTATCTACTAAGTGGAGGGGAGTTTAAACCTGTGTAATGATGATGATGTTGTTGATGACGAGGAAGAAGAAGAGATGAGGAGTGATGTGTGTGTGTATGTTTAAGTGTGTATTTATGTGTGCATATGTTTGTGTCTAAGAGAGGATGAGAGAGAGAGAAGCAGGATATGTCTGTTTGTGCGCGCGTGTGTGTGACTAAATCAGTTACAAGAGGAATAAACAACACCAATGTCTACAGAAAACTGGTCACCTGACATCTATAAAGAAGACAACGCAGAACGGTTGTTTGTTGGTTTGATATTCGAATTTTTCCAATAAATCACAGAGAAAGACGGCTCATTATGGTAATGTGTTTAAAATTTCAAGATATTCTTTGTTAGGTGAATATCTTAGAAGTTAGAATATATTCTACTCTCCACTTTCTTTTATCACTGTTTTACCTTACAGCTTTCTGGTGCCTTTTTGTCCTCAGGCATTATTTGGCGTCACTCTATGGCTGCCGTGTAGGAGATAATGCAATGTAGATAATTTCGATCAGATCATTTGGCAAAAAGCCACACTCTTACTTTCATTATTTTCCTATTGAGCCCATCTTTCATAAGACGTGCATCTTCTCTACTTAATTTCGCTGGCTTTCTCTTTCTTTCTTCCTACTCTCTCTTTTTCTCCCTCTCTTTATCTTTCTTTTGTTTACTTTTCTCTCTTTCTTTTCTTCCCCTCTCTCGCTCTTTCAATTTGTTTGTTTTATCTTTATTTTCGTGGAATTTTAAACTTTTCTTCCTCCGGAAAACGTCGAATCATGAAACATTTTATACATTGAGATATTCTATAAGTAAGACTGAAACAAATTCGTTGTGTATACAAATGCATTTGTGTGCCAAGATATTTGTGAATGCCCTTGTTTGTGTATGTGCATGTCTATGTGTCTCTGTTGTATATATATATATATATATATATATATATATATATATATATGGTTACTGAAACCTTTCTTGTACAATGAGTTCAAACATGTTGTGCAGTTATTGTAGCTGTTTGCGGGCAGATAGGCTTCTTCTACCTTACCAATCAGCTGTAGTTAATTTCGCTTTTTCAAGGTTTTTATCAATAAGTGCTTGACGCTTGTTCGTTAGGGGAACATGTAAATGTATGTCCGTTATCCATGTAAATGCATGTGTTGTAATAAATGAAGACATTTCGCAACTGCCCCTGCCACTTCCCCTCCCCAAGCTTTCAGTCATACTGTAGCATCTCTTATCCTTCACTCGCCCTAGGACGCTGGGTGTGTCCCGGCGAGTGATTGTAACAAACATGCGGATTAAAAGTAAATAATGATAGTAGTAGTAGCAGTAGTAGTAGTAGTAGTAGTAGTAGTAGTAGTAGTAGTAGTAGTAGTAGTAGTAGTAGTAGTAGTAACAGAGGGATGGGGAAATACTAACGGGAAATACCGGTTAGTATCTTCTGATGCAAAACGTTGTTGTCCCTTCACGTCTCTGTTTGAGACTTGGATGCAATTTGTATAAATCACAGCAAAACCATAACATACAATGATAATAATAATAATAATAATAATAATAATAATAATAATAATAATAATAATAATAATAATAATGATAATGATGATGATGATGATGATGATGATGATGATGATGATGATGATGATGATGATGATGATGGGGAGGAAGAAGAAGAGGAAGGGGAGTAGGAAGTGGATTACAAAAATATTGTGTGGATATTATGAGCACAGTCTTTGAAGCAAGAGACCCGATATGACCATCCATGTGAAATATTTCAATGCTAAAAAATAAGAAAGAAATTGAGAAGATTGCAAAATATCCTGATCCAAGCAGAGAAATGAAGAAATTGTCGAAGACTAAAATTACTGGCAGAAAAGTGATATCCTGCATTCAGCTATAATCTTGAGAAAGATGTTTTGACATTTGAGGAGAATTTTTGTTACTAAACCTGAAAATAACACCCCTCAACAGAATTAACATGTAATGTTAATAATAATAATAATAATAATAATAATAATAATAATAATAATAATAATAATAATAATAATAATAATAATTAATAGAAACATCTCGGCAAAGGAATTTGAAAAACTGTCGAGATACAAAGATCTTGGAAATGAGATATCTAGGATGTCGCAGTTAAAAACCAGAGCCATTCATGTTATTGTAGGTACCCTAGGAAGGATCAGTAAAGGTAGCGAAAATTGTTTTGACCAGATCCCTGTGAAACTAACAACCGATGAGACTAAAAAAAATTGTGTTGACATCGACATCCCACATTCTTAGGAGGGTTTTCTCCATCTAACATATACATGCCTTAGGTCAGTGGATGAAACACGGTCGGAAGACAAAATGAAATGCAAATCAATCGGATAATAATAATAATAATAATAATAATAATAATAATAATAATAATAATAATAATAATAATAAATTCAAATTACGATAAACGTAAACAAACAAACAAAGTTTTCTTTTAGAAGCGTTGAGATGTCTTAGAAAGTTAAAGAAGTGATTTTAAATTCTCAAACGCAGGAAAACGCTAATAATATAGCCTGAACAGGATAAGCTACCCCTATTTTGCAGAAAAAGGTGTGAATAATAATGATGAGGATAATTGACAACAAGATATGCGATAAGGAAGAAAGAAAAGTCGATAGATATGATAGGTTAGCTTTGGTGGGAGGTTGAGCAGTTGTGGTCAATGACAAAGGTGGCAGTAGTACCAATAATTGCCGGAGCCCCGTGAACAGTGAGTAAACACCTTGAGAAGTACATGGAACAAATAGAGTCTGCAATAAGGTGGAGCACTTGCAGAAAACAGCACTGCTTGGAACCGCTCCAATGCTCCGGAAGGTGCTCGGAAAATAAGAGGGGTAACCTTAGTTCACTGGTAGTTAACTGCTGAAACTGTAGCACATCTCTAGCGTTAGAAGCTGTGCAAAGGCAATAATAATAATAATAATAATATGAAAAGAAGCCATACTTAGGCTCGGAATACTGCACACTACCCCCAGAATAACTCTGTTAGGAACAACCCAACGACCTGGAAAACACGCTGTCAATTCAATAGATAGATAGTTCAAAGAGAACAATCTTCTCACTCACGCAACACTCACCGTATATAATAATCTCAAAAGCAACACAGTTCGTGCGACCTTATATTATACAAGATTAAAGCCCAGTAAAATAATGCAAGTAACATTTCACACAACAGAACAAAAACTAATATAACAATAAACAAGCAGTTAAACCCCACAACAAAACGAACTGTTGCTTTACACCAACACAATGAGTCTACTCTCCTTCAATCCCCACGGAAATAAGAACACAATGCTGCACACGTCTCAGGGAATGGAGGTGGGCAGAAACTGGCATGACACTACCGAAAGAAAGAAAAATAATTCATGATGATAGATTTGAACAGAAATAAGTGCCTGGCAAACGAATCAAAATAGTTTTTGAATATCAACTTGACAGAATATTTTTAGAAGACATCTCAAAAGATAGAATATCGAAATTGTAAAACAAGAACAAATAGGTACGACTAACATATAACTATTAATGATTTTTATGCGCATACATAATGTGATTGAGGCATGGTGTTATGGCTGACAATGTTTATAGATCGTTGTAGATATTTGTGATCGCTATAGTATAAATGACTTTAATATTACAATACATTTTGAAAGAGAATAATGTTTCAGAAATATGTGAATTCATTAAAGATCGACATAGAAAAAATATTGATTATCCAAAATATTTCTCTCCTCCATTGTTTCACAAGATACACGTTTTTCGTAGTTTATCATGTTTTTCTTTTCTTTTTCTCTTTTGATATATTTGATAACTAACATCTATAAAACACTGTATGTTTTTTTTTAATAAGTAATTGTTTTTGTGTGTATACATATATTCAGGTTTGCATGCAACAACGTATATTTCATATACACATATATATATCTCTTGATCACTATCAAGATCGATATGTACATCTAATTATCTCTCTTACTATATATATATATATATATATATATATATATATATATATATATAGATGTGAGATGTGAAAGCACGTGGTTGGATGTATAAAAGACGAAAAAGAGAGTGAAAAAATTACGGACGGCTTGTGTTATATGGTTAAAGGATATATCTAAATCGTTATGTTAGAAAAAGGTGATTAAATTTTGCGTATACTAACATTGTTTTTGGAGAAATAATCGGTTTCGTATTTTCTTTTCAAATTTCTCAAATTTTTTTACCTATATTGTCTCATCACTTCGCTATGTTGTGAAATATTTCACATTATATTTGTGCGTTTGTGTGTGTATGTGTGAATGTATGCTTATTAAAGTTGAATAATTTTCCTATTCTTTCAAGTTTCAACGAAGATTTGTTTCCTCGCAAAAAGAAAGTCTTTTACGTAAGAGGCGTGCTTTAAATTTTGGCAGGCCTTTTTTCTTCGGCATGACAAATCATTTAGATTCTATTTCGCTTTCATTGCTGTAGTTTAGTCTGCATATCTCTTTTCTGTGGCTGTGGTTAACATTATTTCGATCTTTTTCGACGAAATATCAATTTTAAAAAAATTATATATGGGATTTTTCTTAAAGCTCCTAGTTAGCGTCGCCTGGATTTTTATGCAGAGATACAGTATTCATAGATTAACATACCGATGAACGAAATGTGTAATACATCGTATCTAATGCGAAACATGTCTCTGAAATTTTTGTTATGTCACGTAACCCCGTTCTAGTGTTCCTTAAACTAATATCTCAAATCCAGAGTTGGCAACGTAAAGGAATTATGTAGAGGCTGCTTGACATAAAAGAACTTTGGAATAGACGAGAGTTGTTAGCGCCTAAAGCGAACGCCATCAGCGCACACTGTAACGATGCAATTTGAAAGGGAGCTACTGACGCCAGAGGCAAGATGTGGTTGTAGCCTATAAAAGGTAGATTAGGCAAATGTTTATGCCTGAGTAACAACATTATTTTCGATGAATTTCTCAATAACGTGACATCAATGATGAATGAGATAGAAATTCTACATCCAAGTAGATTCGACGCTATAGAATTCATAGCTGGGGTTACTGCTTTAATCGACTTCCAGATAATTGAACTGGGATATACTGTAACAGATTTACAAGTATCAGAATGGAAGCATATATTGAGAGAAATATATACCACACTGTTTGAAGTGAATGGAAAGGAATATATGAAGACCAGGTAAACGATGTAAGACTCGAAACCATGAGATGCATTCATTCTGTTGGCGACTGCGTGTGTGAGGCGGAAAGATTTTGGCGATAAGAGAGAATGAATGGTTTAGCGGAGATTTACCGAGATTATACAACAGAGAGGCGATACAAATCAGCATCGAATGATGAGTGAGGTTTAACTGCGTGAACGCTTCTTATAGGAAGAACATTGCTTCATCAGTGGGATGCAAGCGGATTTCACACTATTGAGAAAGACACTTATAAACATATATATATATATATATATATATATATATATATATATATATGTATAGAGACGGTATATATATATTAAACCACGGTTTTACCTTACAATTACCTACTACCGTATACCTTATTTTAAGGACCATACCTACTGAGGTAATACACCAGGAGTGCCTATGAATGCATCTATCCCTTAGCGGGTTACATTACCGCTTACTTATATCTTACACTCTATATATATATATATATATATATATATATATATATATATATATATATATATATATACACACACACACAGACAGACACACACACATACGCACAGAGACGTATGTGTGTACATGTATATAGGCACATATACATGTATACATCAATGAATATATATATATGTATATATCAAAATCAGCTACGTTAGCTTGTTTTATATATATATATATATATATATATATATATATATATATATATATATATATATATATATATATATTTATTTATTTCCGAATGAGATAAAAAAAAACCCAAGGCTGTGAAGATTTCAGAACATAACCACTGAACCTGTAGTTTAACTATGGTCTGTCCATAGCCTTTACTCAGCATTACCTGACACTTTTGGGTCTTACTGACACCATTACTTCTCATAACCTATATATATATATATATAGAGGGAGAGAGAAAAAAAAGAACGAAAGATAGAAAGAAAGAGAGAGAGAGATCAGGAAAGCGTGCGAAAGAATCTAAAGGGAGAAGGGTTGTCGTCAATTCACGCTGTCGTCTGAAAGTAATAAATAAATGCTTTATAGATCGAGTATATTTACCTTATTTGTACACGTAAAACTTCGCGCGCGCGATTATACTCTCTTTCTATTTCTCTTTCTTTTTCCTCTCTCTCTCTCACACACACTCTCTCTTTCTCTCTCTTCCATTCACACACACTCACACACACACAATTTACACCATAAATATTTTGTAGTTAGCTATGATGGCGTATTTTAAGAACAATACGAAAACGAGGAATGCTAATAATCACGTGACGATGAACTTGCGAGTTATGCGTTTGGTTCCATAGGTAACATCAAGAAATGTATTCTGCCGAGGTCGACTTTGCCTTTCACCCTTTCGGGATTGATAAATTCAGCACCAGTTGCGTACTGAGGTCGATCAAATCGACTGACGCCCTCCCCCTCAAACTTTCGGGCCTCGTACCTAGAATAGAAAAGAATATCAAGAAATGTACTCTAAATAAAACAATAACAATTTTACTTTTATCAAATTCCTTGCTTGTTTTTTGAAAATATTCTTTTGTACTCAAGGCACAAGGCCCGAAATTTTTGGGGAGAAGGCAGTCGATTAGATCGACTCCAATACTCAGCTGGTACTTAATTTATCGACCCCGAAAAGATGAAAGGCAAAGTCGACCACGGCGGAATTTGAAGTCAGAACATAAAGACAGCCGAAATGCCGATAAGCATTTCGCTCGGCCTGCTAATGTTCCTACCTTTGTTATTGAAAATATTAAATGAATACTAATTTTCATGAGAAAATATTTATTACTTTACAATCAATTTAAACATATTTCCAAGTTGTAAAACTAGTCACATGATAACTCTGGCATTCACTTCTCCGCTCCCTCACCTTCCTGCTCTGCGTCCTCTGCATCTTCTTCATGTTCTTACCCTTCCCCGCAGCTCATCCTACACCTCATCTTTACTTTCTCAGTATCTCTTATTTAGCCTCTCTCTTCCTCTCTATGCAGGATGTGAAGCGTGACTGCCAAAGCCAACCAACCAGCCAACCAACGGAACAACCAGCCAGTCATCATATTGGCTATTATATATATATATATACTTATTCTTTGTAAGCCTAGTACTCATTTTATCAGCCTCTTTCGCTAAACCGCTAGGTTACGGGCACGTAACAGAAGAGAACACACCAGCATCGGTTGGCAAGCGATGGTGGGGGTACTACACACACACACACACACACACACACACACACACACACACACACACACACACACACACACACATATATATATATATATATATATATATATATATATATATATACGACGGGCTTCCTTCAGTTTCCACCTGCCAAATCCACTTACAAGGCTTTGGTAGGCGCGAGGCGAAAGTTGAAGACACTTGCCCAAGGTGCCACGAAGAGGGACTGAACCCGGAACCATGTGGTTAGTAAGCAAGATTCTTACCACACAGCCACTCCTGAGCCTATATACATACACACACACGTATGTACGTACGTGTGTATGTATGTATGTATGTATGTATGTATGTATGCATGTATGTATATATGTATGTATGTATTTTACTGTAGTTTCAGCTTAGAGCTGCGGCCATGCTGATGCACCGCCGTTGGTATATATATATATATATATATATATATATATATATATATATATATATATATATACACGCGCGCGTATATATTACATGCCAACATACATGAATGCTTATACGCATATAAACACATAGGCGCATGTATAGGTACGTACATATGTACATATAACCGGGTTTGCTTGTAAATATATTTTCATATAAATAGTGGCTTTATATTTGTGTGCGCATGTGTGAACGTGCACATAATTATACACAAAGAAGTACATAACATATCAGTACACAGAAATAAATATCGATTATTTGAAGGGATGCATAAAATACATTCTATGTATAGAAAAGAAAAGTGGCTGGCATTGACTGCTATGAAAAATACACCAATGTCTACAGATGAGAACAGTGTAATGACACGCACAAGTCGTAACGTAACAAGATACAACTTTTGCCTGATGTGTATAGATTTCAGAGCCAAAATACTTCTACTGCAGCGCGAAGTTACGTTTAGACACCATGTTGCTCTCAGAAAATAGACAAGAGTTGATGAGAACATGTTCCAGTTCAATGACTTGGTACATTCTATGTTCTCTCGAAATTTTTAGGGCGTAACGCTTTTTTGAGAAAGTAAATCTAGGCCTTCTGTGTTTTACATTAAAGTTTATTTTTATGATAAACAGTGATCATCAGTTAAAATTCTAATTTCTGTCAATTCTCTCACACATCTATCTACAGATGTATAAATTTATCTTTACATACACACACACACACACACCCACGTACGCACACACGCACGCACACACACCGATGCAAATAAAAGACAATGACATGCACGCGTATACACACATACATAAAATACATATCATGTCATATATTCTTTACTCGGTGAGCCACACTCTTCATCAGCCGTTGACTAAGATTCTAGCGATTTCGGCACCTTACGACAGTATCACTCTTTCCAGAGATGCTGAAATGCTCGTCTTCTTTTAGCATACATTTTTTGCTTCTTTTGCCCAAAGAGTCAGCACAAGACCAAGTTCCAACTGTAGCCAAACCATCCATGCAGCAAATATTTTGTTTTACTCCTCGCTAAGAACTTAATGGTCGCTCAGAGTTTTATTCTAAGCATCATGATCTTGCGAAGAACACAATTCCATTTTGTAGATTTCATTATCATAGTTTACGCTTTGTAGTACTTAAGCTTACTTCAGTACGTCTGATTCAATCTGTGTTGTTCAGAATACGCACGCACACACACACATACATATATACATACATACATATATGTGTGTGTGTATGTAGGCGCAGGAGTGACTGTGTGGTAAGTAGTTTGCTTACCAACTACATGGTTCCGGGTTCACTCCCACTGTGTGGGACCTTGGGCAAGTGCCTTCTACTATAGCCTTGAGCCGACTGAGTGGATTTGGTAGACGGAAACTAAAAGTCCCTCATTTACATATATATATATATATATATATATATATATATATATATATATATATATATATATGTATATATATATATATATATATATATATATATATATGTATGTATATGTGTGTGTGTGTGTATATTTGTGTGTCCGTGTCCCTCCCACCCCAACATCGCCTGACATGCAATGGTGGTGCGTTTACGTCCCCGTAACTTAGCGGTTCGGCAAAAAGAAACCGATAGAATAAATACTAGGTTATAGAGAATAAGAAATGGGGTTGACATGCTCGACGAAAATGTGGTGCTCCAGCATGGCTGGAGTCAAATGACTGAAACAAGTAAGAGAATAAAAGAATATATATATATCCATATTGATATCTCTTTTACTCTTTTACTCTTTTACTTGTTTCAGTCATTTGACTGCGGCCATGCTGGAGCACCGCCTTTAGTCGAGAAAATCGACCCCAGGACTTATTCTTTGTAAGCCTAGTACTTATTCTATCGGTCTCTTTTTGCCGAACCGCTAGGTTACGGGGATATATAAATTTTTAAAAGAAATCGGCAGTTGCAAAGCGTAACTTCCATTCAGATTTATTCGAAGTTATTCAAATCGAGGTTTGAATTATGAATGACTTCTGAAATATGAATCGATGGCGTGTCCATCCATTATTCCAACTCCGATTGAATAACCAGGAATATATTGGCAAGAAAATCTTACTGATTTCTATTCATACATGGACACGTAGCTACGTGGTAAGAAGCTTGCTTCCAAACCACATGCCTCCCGGTTCCATCTCACTGCGTGGCACCTTGGGTAAGTGTGTTCTGATATAGCTTCGAGCCGACCAAAGCTGTGTGAGTGGAATTGGTCGAGGGAAACTGAAAGAAGCGCGTCCTAAATATATATAAATGAAACAAAGACGCAGTAGAGGACATTAAAACATTCGGACAGATTGACGATACAAAGGCGGACAAGAAAGAAACAACAATCTCTCTCTCTCTCTCTCTCTCTCTATCTACGTAACTATTTTTCTGTCTGTCTGTCTGTCTCTAACTCTCTCTCTCTCTCTCTCTCTCTCTCTCACACACACACACAGACACACACATACATATACACACGTATATACAAAAAAGATGTACGCATATGTATTGATGTATGTACGCATGACAACACACCCCTTTTGGCACTCTCTTTTTCTTTCTCTATCTCCCTTTCTCTCTCTCTCTCTCATACTTTCTCTCTCTCTCATACTTTCTCTCTCTCTCATACTTTCTCTCTCTCTCACACTTTCTCATACTTTCTCTATCTCTCATACTTTCTCTCTCTCTCTCTCTCTCTTTCACACGCAAACATCTATTTCATATACACGTACATACACCTTTTTCTTCTTCTCTTTCACTTTAAAACAAAAGTAAATAAACAAATTTTTTTACGAAATTAACGAAGTCCTTCATGACAAACGAAAGATCGCCATTCACTTGAAAATAATTTTAAAAAACATTAAAATATTGTCTGTTTAAAGAATGCTAAATTATAAATACTTCCTGTACAAACAACTTATATTTTTCAAACCACATTCACTTAAAAATATTTCTAAATGATAAAATATTGTGTACATAAAAATATCGAGTTTTTACATCGAGGGCTCGAAGACTATGTGTGTGTATATGTCACAGATAGCAGGCGTGTGTCTGTGTTGATTGACATACCATAACATTCATTATATGTGTTTTATTCTGTATGTATGTATGTGTGCTGACGTCACGGAAGCCATGTTTTCTTATTCGTCAAGAAATAGTAAACAAAAATTGTGTTTAATCGTTTTCCTTAATAAATAGAGGTCGAAATATCACAAAAATTTGTACTGCACTGCCGAACGTAAGTATGAAAATAAATATGCAAAACAAATTGAAATAAAATATACTATTTCTGAGGTATTTTGGGTACACACAAACATCTTTAGAGTTTTAGTATTATTAAGATATGTGTGTGTGTATATCTGTGTGTATACCTGTTGGTATATACATACATACATACATACATACACACACACACACACACACACACACACACACACACACACACACACATATATATATATATATATATATATGCACACACATGCTTTTATTTTCTATATATGCATGTGTCTATCTATCTAATCTACGTAGCTTTCTGTTTGTCAGTCTGTCTGTCTCTCTCTTTATATGTGTGTGTTTGTGAGTGCGCGTGTGAGTATGCATATGTGTCTATATATATGTACTCAGCTCCGCATTTGTGTGTGCTGCTGGTGGATACATAAATATATAGATTTATGAAAAGAAAACCTATTTACTTAGAATCACATCAACTAATGAAGTCTGGGTGGGAGACGGGAAGAAATAGTGGAAGATACGTACAGCTGGCAAATTGAAAGAACTTATTAACAGACTAAAAGAAAATAAGAGTCAGACTAACGACTATATCACTAGGTATGTTATTAAGTACTGACTTAATAAAGAAGTTAAATATCATTAAAAACAAAATGGATTGTTTATAATTAGGCACTAAATATTACCTGGGAGCAAATCTTGGAACCATATAAAACGGCAAACAAAAATTTGCGACTGAAAATAAATGTCTTTAACATGTTTACCGATCATTTAACTAAATTATTTATTCTCTGACGTTGCACAAAAGAAAAAAAAATACTATCGCTACCAAATGTACTTTAACGTCCTTTTTCTGCGATCTTTCCAGACAAAACCTTGAATAAAATTACACGACAACATTGGTACCACGAATAGATAATTAACTTAATTCCTGATTAATTTGATAAGCTTCCCGCATTTCATAAGTTGTCTGTTTTATATTTACCTTGAAGTTGAGTTGTTTCTTTAGATGTTTTAGAGAAATGCTCAGATACGTTCTTAGAGAGATTGTGTCACTAATTCCTTCAACGAAAATGTGTAACTTCCTTATGTCTGTCTGTCTATCTATCTATTATATATGTACATGTATATATATGTATGTGTCTGTGTATGTGTGTGTTTGTGCATATATGTAAGTATGTATGTATGAATGAGTTTATAAAATACACGACCATTTTCAAGTTTTATCATTTTACATTTAGATTCATCTTGTTTCTCTTTAGCTTCTTTTCTACCGTTAGTTTGGAACTATAATATTTCTAAATTCGTATCCGACATTTCCAGATCTTCATAGTCTTACTTTCAAGATCTAAATATACTTATAATGTTTACATTGTTCAATTAAATGGAGTCGTATGAAACGATCGTACTGCATTACCTCTCGATATCCTTGTTGCTTATTTTAATTTTAATCAGCTTAATTTGAAATACCATACTACATTCTGGTGCCTAAACTTAAATACCATATTCACCTGAATATTTTATATACATACATACATACATACATACATACATATATATATATATATATATATATATATATATATATATATATATATATATATATATATATATATATATATATATATATATATATATATATAGGTAAGATTTTGCAACCTAAATGATTTTACCGTATATATATATATATATATGTGTGTGTGTGTGTTTGTGAGTGCGCGCGCGTGTGTGTATGTGTGTGAGTGTGTATGTGTGTGAGTGTGTATGTGTGTGAGTGTGTATACATACGAATATATACATACATATTCACACACATATATATGCTTTGATATATAGGTATATTACACATGTATTACGTACGTTTGTATATATGCATGTGGCCTTGTGGATGTGAGTGTTGTTCCGTTACTCAATATCAAATTTTATTTTCATTCATTTCCTCAAAACTATGATTCCTTCGGCGTGTTTGGAATTTCTAATATTTCGAACACATTAACATATGTAAAAGACAATTAAAAAATAAGTCACATAACCGTCGAATCTAGCGCCATACCCCGCCATACCCCA
>NC_142931.1:5569451-5649707 GCF_046866305.1 Octopus bimaculoides
AAGGGTTATAATATCTAAAGGTTTTCATCAATTTATGGATACAGGAGGGTTTGAAATCTGACCTCTTATTAATTAGTTTATTTTTATCAGGAAATTTAATAATTTTCAAAAGTTCAAGGGAGCATAACTGGCAACCAGTTCTATTATCTTTATATGTGGGGGCCGATCCAACAATAGACCATCTAAGGTTAAAATTAATCTTGTCGTCCTTAAGCTCCCAAATTCTGCGAGATAATGAGGTGTTGTTAGCCTTATGTCTGAGTCTAAATGACGATCCGTGGTTATAAAACCTAGATTTCCAGGATGAAGAGCATCCCAGGTATGTGAGGGTGTTAGTTTCTGTGATAATTTCGCAGGAGTATATTATGTTTTTAGCTAAGCAGTTTCCGCGTAACGGGCATGTTGTAGGTGTTACACAATTGCACCCGATTTTACACTTGTAAGGTCGTCTTATGTCTACATTTATGGGGTAACCGTTTGTAGTATTATTATCTATGTTAGTACCCGGGTGGTTAGGTTTAACGTTTACATTGTTGTTATAATTATAGCTGCTACTTCTATTTGGGTTGTTCGAAGATACCTCACATCTTATACTGTCAGTGGGGGTTTTGGGAATATCGGTGTTATGTTGATAATCATTAATCATTCTTAATCTAGCTTTTTTTATTTTGGTTTTGTTATGTTTAGATATAATACATTTCATATTAGGGAGGGTTGAATATGAGATTCTAATAGTTTTATTTGAAAAGATACTGCTATATTTGTGAGTGGGTGGAAAGTTCTTTGATATAATTGAGAATATCTTCTTACATAATTTACCTGTGACGGCTACATTGTATGGTATGTTATACCATATGTAGTTGCGTAATTTATGTTTACTATGTTTGGAAATTCTTCTATTTTTATTATTATTATTCCTATCGCTAGGGCTTTCTTTGTGTGAACTACTATCTGTATGACTATTCTTATTCTGTTCTCTTATCCTATGTTTATTATTATTTGTACTGGTTGTATCTGTACTTTTGTTTATGCTCGACTTATTTTCTATAGCACCATCCAGGGGTTTAGTTCTATATTTTCTAATTCGATTACATGGAGGGTTTATGTTCTTGGTTTGTGCTTTGGGTGTATTATAATTCAACTTATTATCAAATGATATCGTCTGGGAGTACCCAGCTTTATAGAGGGCTTGATTATAATGATGGGCATGTTCCTTGAAAATGTTTTCATTCGAGGATAGTTTGGTAAGTCTGTCCGAAACAGCCTGGACGGTTGTGTTAATTATAGAGGGGGGGGAGTGATTGGAAAGTGTGTTAATGTAACTAGTGGTTTCTTCAGGTTTCCTGTACGGGTGGTGGAGTCCTTCATCTAAGTCTAGTGTAGCATCCAGAAAATTAACAATCTTATAGTTAGTCATAAATTCAAGTTTTAAGTTGAAGGATTTGAAAAAATGTCTAATCTTTTTCCTAACCTTTTCAAGGGTGCTCTTGTTATTGGTAGGGTAAATAAAAAGAGCATCGTCTCTGTATAGACCCCCTTGGAGTTCTGGTACCATTGAGAATAGCCTCTTTAGTAGAAAGGCTCCGACTAAGTCAGTTACCTGAGCTGAGTCGCTCGAGCCCATAGCCACATTGAAGTTATCAGGGGTGTTCGACCTGGTCCAAAGTTTACCCTCGAATTCAACTATAGTTTTCCTAGCTAGGAGTATAATGTCTATTTTTTCTCTATATACGCATATACCTACAGATGCAAACATGCACAAGATACACAAAGAATATGAAAGATAAAATAACTTTAGTGTCATGTTTAGGTTAATATTTCTTTGGAACTTATATCCCCGCAGCAAAGACATTCTCTGGAACAATACTCTGTGCAAAACCCAAAAATATGTTACCCTAGTCATAACACCAACTCGAACGTCTAACTTGTTGTCCCTTGAGGTGTCTGAGTGAGACTTGGAGTGAACTTGTGTAAATACAAAGCAAAAGCCGAATATATAAAAACAGCGAGCATTTTGAAATTGGTACTTGGGTGTTGATTATTGTCCACGATATTTAACATCCAAGTCTTATAATTTGTGGAAAGAGATCTTGTGAGACTCTGACAACAGGTTGCTCTCCGCTCTCACAGAATCAACCAGAGCAAGAAAAACCGAGAGCTCTAAGAAGTAAAGTGTAATAAGAATAATGATGATGATTATCATGATGAGGACGACGAAGACGACGATGACAACGACGACAATGATGATGATAATTGTAAAATTCTTGGCTGATAAACGCAAAAAGAGATTTAAAGAATCCGTCTTTTTAAATATTTCACGTTACCCTCATTAGGGGTTTTCCTTTATATTTTCAATTTCCTCATATTTTAATATTGTACCTCAAGAACTGTCGGATATGCGAAGGCTTGTCTAATATAGTAAGTCGGAAAGTATCTAATTGATGAGCATTACGTAGAAATTGAGAAAGTCATATTGCCTAAATATTAACTCTGATCACGAGAGGTAAAACAGATAATTTTGGAAGTAAAATTATGATTAATTTTAATGTTTTGCAATATTATGTGTGTTAGAATCGACTTAAGACTTTCCAAGATATTATTCATTCAGTCATAATGCTAAATATATTAGAATATATAGGACGAACTCCTTTCAGCCTTCGTCTACCAAATCAACTTACAAGGTTTTGACTGACCCGAGACACTTACCCAAATTGCTACGCAGTAGGACTGAACCCGGAGCCATATGGTTGGGAAGCAATGTATATGTACAATTTAAAGGCGCTTTAACTGGTATGTCTAACATATAGAATGATTACATAGAGGCACTCGTGTTGATATGATCGACTGTTCACTTCACAGAAAATCTGTGGCTTTATATTTCTCTTAGAATCAAGAATATTCCCCGGCGTAAACACTAATATCTTACAAGTCTATCATTTATTATTAATTGAGTTAACGCTTGTATCATTCACCTTGCTGGCTATAATATATAATTATATTTGTCACCTGGGATACGAAATTATAGCATCATAAACATTATACAAGTATTCGTTAGTTCCTTGTTTCTTTCTATCTTAACCCTGCTGTTTTATCACCGCCATCTTTAATTATTCATTTGTACAGATTCAGTTTATCCCAGCACCTGAACTTTCTTAGATTTAATACTTACTATTAACACACACGCACACACACTTTCTCTGTCTCTCTGTCTCTGTCTCTCTCACACACAAATGCACATACATTGGCAAATATAGACAGACAGGGCCATACATGCGCTTGTGTGTTTGCATGTGTACCTACAAACATGTGCTTATTAATCTGTAAATTATTAATGGATATATATTTCCGTAACCAGGGTTTCGTTCAGTCAAATCTTAGGTTGACAGACTGAGAAAAAAATAACAAATGTGGTTTATTTTTTTTTCGTAAATGTGGCTCCTGGTGTGATTGGATGGATGATCCTTGTGTAAGGTTAAATCTAATTTCGGAATAAGTGTGTCAGAAGACTTTTGGTGTGAGAGAATAAATAATAGAAAAATAATAAGGAATAGTAAACCAAATCAGAACGCCAGTCAAAAAATGATAAATGAAAACTAATTTGTGACAAGTATCGATTATCACTACAAAGTTCAGGTGTGTATCTCTTTAGAGTAAATACTCTTCTCTATTAATCTTTTTGATTTACCAAGATGTCTCGTTCCTGGTCGAACGTAATAACGTAGTGGTTGTCGATATCACCATGGCTTGTTTTGATGGTGCCGAGATATGCAATTGAGTTATATTGTTTATCAAAGGTACAATTCAGGAGAAAAAAAAAATAACCAACTAGAATCTCTAAACAAATGTTAAATTAATTTCATCCTGTTGTAAATATGATCATTTCTAAGATAAACTCGAACGAAAGCCAACAGACATGCCTGGAGATATTAATAACATACACTACACGCCGTATAAATTCTAGTATAATTAATTTCTTAAGCATAACATTTAACCTCCCGGAAAATACGATTCAAAGAATGCCAGTCAAAAACGTATGATTTATCATTCGTAGCTATTCTAAAACTTTATCTAGAAACAACTGTAAAAGCATTTGATATATATCTAAGGATGAAGAAGCACGTAACTACGCCACAAAATATTATAGTGAGGTTCCAACTAAAAGTGCATTCATAGAGAAAATACGTTACACGTCTAGTTGAAGCACTATCACTACTAACATTAACAAGCAGTTGAAGAAGGAATAACATATGGTATACCCCACCACTAAGTTTTAATCTAAGCACAAATATCGGGCGATCGCCCCTAAATCCAATGTGAAAGCATTTCCTCATAAATAATAATCGCAACAAAATCGTCAATATAAGAAATGTTAATATGAGAGAGAACTCAAGAAGAGCAATTTTCCCATTTCTTTAGTTCGAATAAAAAGAGAAACGTTAATATACTCAAGCAAATGCACAGCATTGACTTCCAAAACGTTGCAGCCTCAATATTTTACCCCAAATATCTTCAAGAAAGCATAGTTTCAAGCCCCAGGTTTGGATCGGTAATAATAATGATGAAAAGGTTATGTAGGTATTACCGAAAACAAAATGAAGGCCAGATATAGAGTAATATTTTCGTTGAAACCCAGCATTTGAAGAGGCACAATCGTAGTTGAATATCTGAATTCTGCTGGACACAAGTGTCTACGACGATAAATTTGTCTGGTAAATAATTAAAGTTGTCTTCATGCATCAATGATTTTTTTGAATGCTGCGTCTTATCTGGAAAGGTATATCGTACTTATCATGGGATCACGTGATCGACCAGACTATCAGATATTGTTATACATCGCCGATCACAATGCACTTCGCATTATTTTAGCTCTTGAATTATGCCGCCCTGTTAAGTGGGCGAGCAGGGCAACATTCCCCCCGATTTGAAGACGAGTTCTTTGCAGTGTTATCCGTTTACAGCTAAGTGGACTGAAGCAACGTGAAATGAATTGTTTTTTTCAAGAACACAACGAGCTGGTCGGTCCAGGAATCGAACTCGCGATCTAGTGATTGTGAATGCAATACCCCAACCCCTGGCCACACGCCATCATATGATATATAGAATTTCAAAATTCAAAACTAAATTTGTTTCCTTCCTTCCTCCACGAGTATAAGTGGATTCTAAGGATTTCACCTTAACTACAGCATAATTCTATACACATCCTTTACGTGTTACATGATGGCACGTCCACATTGGGTTCGCATCTACATTCGAAGCTCACACTCTTTCATCGATTCAGTGGGATTTGAAACTACCACTGATGGGATGAGAAGAATATTTCCTCTCATCACAAAAATCAAATCATATTAAACGGTAACGAAAGCAGACGGACACTGAGATCCATCGCTGAGAACTGCATCATGTATATTTTCTCTTTCCGTACATCATTATATCATTTCCATAAGTCTTGTTTTATTTTTTAGCACCACCACAATATACGCTCACAAGCGTATATATATATATATATATATATATATATATATATATATATATATATATATATATATATATATATATATATATATATATATATATATATATATATATATATATATATATATATATGTATATGCGCGTGAGGCATCTAAGAGATCATAAGTCAGGAAAATGATGCACTCCTATATCTGTCTGTAGAGCGGGCATATTATCCGAAATGTATAATGTTAAATATCTGTCACGGCTGGTCTTACCAATCGGTTTCTCGTAAGAAATACAATGGAGTATTAGGTAATAATCTGATTATATAACTTTATGCTCATCAGAGCTAAACCATATGGAAGGGATTATAGTGAATGTTCTCTATTGTCGGAGGTGGATTAGCACAACCGGTCAGCGGATCCTGTGAAAAAGGTGGTGGAAGAAAAAAGGGGCCAGGAGATTAGTTTAGAAGTTTACCAAAGCACACAAACACACACACACACACACATACAGACACACACACACACACACACACACACACACACACACACACACACACACACACACACAAGACAGGGAAACATTCCTCGCTCGAAACCAGCAAGTAAAACAAAAAAGTCTGAACAATTCAGTTGTGTATTGAGAAATATGGTAAAAATTTACAATAATGGCAGTACAGAATTGTTACAAAATAACTGATTCAATAGCCAAATATTGGTCACGGGTAAATAGTCATCAGAGTCATGAGTCCAAGAAGCATAAACTGAGATATGGGGTAGGCGACACGAGTTTAAACGCCATATTTGCTGGTTTCAGAATTAACTTGTTTGCAAAAAGAAAATGTAGAAAGAAATTTTGTTTTTTTTAGAATTATATATATATAATGTTGTATGTATATGTGTTCGTACTTCTGTGCGTTTGTGTGTGTGTGTGTGTGTGTGTGTGGTACATAGTACGATTACACACAAATGCTCAGAATTACTTATATGCAAAGAGTAAACACCAATCTACGGAGATAGACACAAGCGTATATCGCCATCCATACGTGTACATATAAATATGTATACTCGTGGCACTCCATTGGTTGCGACGACGAAACAGCCTGCTTGTGAAATTAACGTGCAAGTGGCTGAGTACTCCGGAGACACGTGTACCCTTAACATAGTTCTCGGGCAGATTCAGCGTGACAACAGAGTGTGACAAGGCTGACCGTTTGAAATACAAGTACAGCAGAAATAGAAAGAAAGAGTGAGAGAAAGTTGTGGCGGAAGAGTACAGCAGGGTTCGCCACCATCTGTGCTGGAACCTCGTTGGAGCTTTAGGTGTTTTTGCTCAATAAACACTTACAATGCCTGGTCTGGGAATCGAAACCGCGATATCCTACCACTGTGAGTCGACTGCCCTAACCATTGGGCCAATGCGCCTCCACATATGTATGCTATAGCTTACCACATTGTTATGTAAATAATTATATGCTCAAACATGCGTACCCGTAAAAACATAACATAAATACGCCTCTACATGTGCACACCAATACACACACGCATACACACTCAGACATTTATAGAGACATATTTATATGTATTTACATGTGAAGATGTCCAAGTTCTAAAATATGGAACAAAAAATAAAAGAACGAGTGTTTATAACTTAGAGATTGCAGCTTCAGACGCACAGCCAAGGGGGATTGTAAAACATATTAAAATGTTATATATTACAAAGTTATCTGGAATTATATTTTTTAAAGGAAATAAAATTACCAGAGGAGAAGAAAAAAAAAATTATGAGAATTATTACGTTGTCGCCGAAACGATGCAAAGGAAACAAATGATATTAGACTTTAGGGAAAACAGGTGTTTTAGAAAAACAGGAATATTAGAAATGGTTTGAAGAACTAAAACAACAAACAGTTGAATTACGACGAAAATGGAAATTTGTTTGTCAAGAAAAAATTGAGCGAGAATCGTTTTATTGAGTTCGGATATTAAATACACACACAACAAGCAGACAAACCGATGGCAGGCCCAAAAATATTCAAAATAGCTAGCGTTTAGAGGCAATTAAAAATTATGTATATATATATATATATATATATATATATATATATATATATGTATGTATGCATGTATATATATATATATATATATATATATATATATATATATATATATATATATATTAAGGTTATTTAATCTAGCAGGTGGCAATTAGACTGAAATCAAATATCTCGATGCGTATCTCCAAGAATTTAGGTATTTAACACTGGTTCAAAACAAAATTTCTTTTGAAAGAGGGTAAAGATTTTGTCACTCAGAAACAGTGGAATATACACAGAGTCACATTTGGAGCTGTTTTGCAAGGATTAGAAAATTCTAATATAGATAGCTGTATGTCCAATCGAAGTGAGCTGCGTTTCTTCAAACAACAAGGTGGTGGACGAATTTGTGGACGTCTTTCTAGCTTAACACGTAAAAGACTTCTTTTGTAGGCAGAAACTTATCTTAAACCTATCCCACGTTAATCCAGTGCACGGATTTGGCTTGGCGGATGGTGTCAATCTGCACAATCGTGCTGTATATGTGCGTGTGCATGCGTGTGTGTGTGCGTGTGTGTGTGTGTGTGTGTGTGTGTGTGTGTGAGAGAGAGAGAGAGAGAGAGAGAGAGAGAGAGAGAGAGAGAGAGAGAAAGAGATAGAGCGTTTGTGTGTGTGTGTACGCGCGCACGGGTAAACGTGTCTGTGATTGTGTGCTTCTCTGTGCATATGTATGTTACTTTTAACCGGCTGAACTTACAAAGTGACTCAAGGGCCGAGAGCTACGTCTATGGCATTTATCAAACTCAAGTTTGATACGTAAGGTATAATATATATGCATATATATATATATATATATATATATATACATATATAAATATACAAAAATGCATACATACATGTCTACCCACACACATAGACACGCTTGTACATATATGCATATAAAGAGTGTATAGAAATCCTCACATATATGTGTGTGTGCTCACGTGTCCAAATTGTTAGGGTGTTCAGTACATGACATAAAGACATGAATTCAATTTCCCGAGTGATCAGCGCATTGTGTTATGAAGAAAAGCCCTCCCCACCCATTCATACGTAATGAATTCAAGTCGACTGGTGACGTAGCCTTCCCTCCCTCCACCTCCACAGGTATGGAGTTGGCTGAAAGCGGAAGGGGCCGCGTGGGCATCAATGTTCGTTCGCATTCTCAGAGGGACCTGAAATATTTTGTGAAGGTATGGTTCAAGATGATACAAGAGAGGAAACGAAACTCGTTCGTGAGTTACGGTTGGTTGTACTTTACACTGGTACGTGCATTATATTTCTGTACACACACACACACACACACACACACACACACACATACATACACACAAGCACACACACATATACACACACACAAATATATACATATACATATGGCTGTAGATGAATATATATATATATACATATAACCATATATGTATATACATATATATATATATATATATATATATATATACATATATACATATATATATACATATATATATGTATACATATATATACATATATATGTACATACATATATACATACATATATATGTGTATATATATACATATGCTAACATATATATTTATATATTTGTGTATATCTATGCTTGTGTGTATATTTGTGTGTGTGTGTGTGTATGTATGCATGTTTATCTGCATGTGTGAGGTATATGAAACTGGATAGCTTCCTCTTAGATGCAATGTGAACGTAAATATGAAGTGAAATGTGCTAATTTTGGCCAAAAAACACAAGGGAGATGGGAATTATTTTGATCTTTATGTACACATATAAATATGAACAACAACAAGTAACAGAAGCATATGCTTTGATTGCATGCCTGTGTGTGTGTGCGTGAGTGTGAGTATGTGTGTGCGTGTGTTTGCGCGTGTGCATATAAACCTGTGTTCATTCCTTAATATATGTATGCATACACACACATGTATGTATATAAATCTATATTTTTATATGTGTATAAATATATATATTCCTCATAAATCTGTATTGACGGTCTATTTATCTATCTATCTATCTAACTCCATATATATATATGTATTATATATATATGGATGATATATATATATATATATATATATATATATATATATATATATATACATATATATATAATACATATATATATAATACGTATATATATATAACAGGATTGCTTATAAGCACAAGTCCAGATGAAATGTTCCCTCGTGGTAAGTATCGCTGTATTTGGGGTTCTAACACAACATACACTTATAAGCGGAGATAAATATTACCTTTGATATTGATACCGCTTCTGTAGCTAGTGATTATAGATATATATTTTCACTCATATGTTTATATAATAATTCTAGCTGCCTTAGAATGTTGTTGTACTTCTACGATTCCTTATTAAAATTTGTTCTCAAATTCTATATGAAACTCACCAAATCTGCAGCCGAGACTTTCGAAGTACCAAGTTTGTTTATGATCCTAAACAGTCTTTTTGTCGAATACTTATCTCTGAGAGGCTATAGTCTTTGAGGAGGGATCGCGTGTCGGTTCAAGAATGATTAGGGTTCTGGGTTTTTAATCTGCAGCGAAATCCCGGAAAATGTAGAAATTTAGAAAATGTAGAAAAATTATCATGGACACGATCACCAGGAGGATTATTCTCCGTCAGCTCTGTCGAACTCCTTTCTGGAGTGTACTAGGAGTCTGGCATGTGAGACCGGACATCTGTTGCGTTGCTCTGATGTTTGCTCCACCTAGCGTTGCATGACACTACATCAAAATAGCGTTGTTTTGATATCGTAGACATACACACACGCGCAAAAAATAAAACATATAAACATACAAAAAAAAAAACGGTGAGCGAGCCCGCAGTTATGAACGCCTATCACAGCACCCACGATCAAAACTGTATTGACGAAAAACAGGCTAAACGTCAGCATTATCGATATCTCATACTTTGTTCCTCATATTAGAAACAAATTTTTATTTCGAGTTGTTTGCATCTTGTGAAATATACGACTAAAAATATGAGGATTTTGGTGGAAATGCTCTTGGTTTTTGCAAACTAACCAGACACTTATAGTGAGAATTAAAAAAAAAACGCGAAGACGGGTGAGTAAACAACAAACAGATGTATTATTTCAACGCTCGGGAAGTGAGAAAGTCCTTTACGTTTCGAGCCTACGCTCTTCGACAGAAAGGAATGCGCATCCCTTAAAACGATGCAGGTTTTTGTTTTATTTTGACAAAGAAGAAGATAATAACTGTAAAGATCAACTTCATAAATGCTTGATTTATCCGTCTGCACAATCACCCTTTTCCCCCTAGCTTAGACAGACACAGAAAGCGGGCCACTTTGTGACAATTGAGGATATTCAAACTGTATACTCGGATGAATTAGGAGTCCTCCAGGAAAATAGTTTCCACGGCACGTTTGATGGAGACGAGCATTGACATAGCAGTATTGGTGAGTACCTCCCTTTATTTACTGGAGCACTGCTGTATGACTTAGGCTTCACTTACGGCCTTTGTGTGTATATAAATATGTATACGTGTCATCATCATCCTCATCATCCTCATCATCTATGTACGGGTGTGCGTAAGTGTATGAACTGTTGTGTGTATGTATACATGTGTATAAAGAAATACCTCATAAACATATGTATATTTGTACATATATGACTACATGCATACACGCACACACACATGCACATACATATAACACACACACACACACACACACATATATATATGTATATATATACATATACATAAATATACTTATGCATAACTACATGTATATAATATATAACATATAATATATTCATATATGCATATTTGTGTGTGCGTGTGCATACACACATGAATATATATGATTATACACACACACACACTAACATATATACGATATAATTTTGAGATGAAAGCAAGCTAGTCATAAAAAACCCGCCTTCATGTGAAAAACCACTTAGTCGAAAATATGAAGCCCTCCGTTAATGACAGTCTCTATTTATTTTGTTCTTACGATGAATTTATATTATTATGGCATTTTCTTCTAATCGCCGAAGTGTTGCTAGCGTTGAAGCGAAGAGCACGTAATAATTATTTGATATAAGTATTAAATCTCAGTTAAACGACCATACCTTGTTTATGAAGGGTGCCGAGAGTAGTGTGCGAGAAACCAGCTTGAAGTATCACTTGATTGGGAATATGCAGTCGAATGAGAATGAACGGCCCCGTGGTTCAGAAATTTACTTCTCGATCAAACGTTTTTACGTTTGAACCTTGTTTCCGAAGCATTTGTAAAAATATCTTCTGCCTGAGCTAAGCCTTATCAGAGAAAACAGGTTTGTATAAAGCATTGATCCTCAATATGAGGTCCCTATAAGACTTTGCTGTTAAAACTTGAGTGCAAGGAATTTGTTGTACTGTTATAATATACAAGCTATTTCAACATTTTTTCATAAAATTCCTTAATAAGAATCAATTATATAATTATGATAAAATTTTCCCGAGGAAAGTAGGAATCAAAGAGGTTGATTGGCAAAAATGGCTGGGACTAAAGAATTCCCATCTTTTAAATTTGAGACGATATAGCTTTCTTAAAAATCAAAATATTAGCGATACTTAGGGGAAAGAAATACAAGCTTTACTAAAGCAAGATTTGAACGCATAACGAGGAAAGATGAATTTAAGTACGGCACATAAATGTGACATATCAATTTATGTAAATACAACAGCGCTGTTATACGTAGATGCGGTGTTCGAATCATGCAGATGATGTTAGAATTTATGTTTATGCATTGCTTTGCAAGATTTCTGATGTGAAATCGTTTGTTGAAATAGATATTGTTAAAGTTCATGAGGTTCATGCGAGTGTTTATTCGGAAATGATAAAAAAAAAAAAAAATAAATATAAAATGACCATTCCGAAATATAATGATAGATATTGGAATCCTTTTCTGTCTTCTATATTAATCTCACCTACTCACACATACATAACTATTAATATTTCATATGAGAATATGTATATACGCGCGCGCGCGCAAACACACATGCGTGTATCTTTTCATGTGTGTGTGTATATATATATATATATATATATATGTGTGTGTGTGTGTGTGTGTGTATGTGTGTGTGTGTGTGTGTGTGTGTTTGTGTGTCCGTGTTTGTCCTCCCACCATCTCTTGACAACCGATGGTGGTGTGTTTACGTACTCGTATTTTAGCAGTTCGGCAAAAGAGACCGATGGAATAAGTAAGTACTAGGCTTACAAAAAATAAGTCCTGGAGTCGATTTGCTGGACTAACGGCGGTGCTCCAGCAGTCAAATGACTGAAACAAGTAAAGTAATAAAAGAATATAGCTGAAATTTACAGAAAAACAAAAGACAAAGACAGATGCATAAACAACAAGCAGGTGTATTAGTTTGACGCTCAGGAAGGTCAGAAAGTCTTTTACGTTTCGAGCCGACGCTCTTCAACAGAAAGGAACACGAGGCTGTGAATTTTAAACCAGATAACATTATAATGAACAGCATGCAGAATATTGGATAAAAAAGAAAACCTTAGATGTAAAACGTCGAAAGTTGCTCGAGAGATACAAACTGACGTCTTTTGAGGAAAATGACTGACGTGTTACCATTAGACCAAAGCAACACTTCGAATTTCCCACTTCTGTTGTAGAAGCATTGTCTTCATCGGCGAGAGTTGCGATGTCACTGGTGCCAATCTAACGGTCTGTGTGTGTTTCTTAAATGGCTTATAAGCACCTTCTACGCTGCAATTGTATATATATAAATTATTTGAATGGTTTCAGTTGTAGAAGTGTTTTGTTGTCGCTTTATGGCTGGAAGTTGGTCTATGATTGAATTTATCGCAGCTAATCTTCCCTGAATGTATCCTTAAATGGTTGTCTGGTCCCGCATCGTTGTTAGGAGTTTATCCAGTGTCTCAATACAGGTTCTCAATAAGGTGCTATATTTAGAAGCGGACAGTATTTACCAGTTCATGCTTTAAAAATTCTTTCTAATGCCGAAGTCTGGAACACACCCCTCCAGAATTTCTCACCTACTTTTATTCACAAAGCTTTGGTCCACTCAGACCCATGGTAGATAATATCTGCCCACGGTGTTTTGCCGTAGGATGTTAACCAGAACCTTGATTGCTTAGTAAATATCCTAGCCATGCAGTCCTGCATTAAATGTACGTCAAAATATTCACTAAATAAACACTCTTTGACGTTTTTCCGTCTTTATTCATCACCAGTTTTTGTTTTCTTTACGCTTGCTCGTATATTAGAATGGTATGACCTAGCATTAGAGAGTTATTGATTTAACACATTCTAACTAAACCAGCTCTTGTCTCTGTCATCGCAACGTCATCTTTTTGTTAACTATATATTCCAGTGTCACGTTTGTATGTGTGTGTGTGTGTGCGTAGATGTGTGTAATAGGTGTTGTTAATGGCAGACGTTTGACAAGAGCCTTTATATTATTTTTTTGTTTTTAATTATTAATTCTTTCCGCGTCTAATCCTGAGAAGTGATGGTGGCTTTGAAAGTTGAGCCATCTCTAAGCATTTGTGATGACAAAAGCAACACCACCGCAATACCACGTGTTAGCAACAGTTGAGTGGCTGCTCTCAGCAGTCAACCATATCGTGCTTTGGTATGGAATTACAGCTAAATGGACTGGTCCGTTGACAGACGTGTTAAGGAAGGATTCTCTCCCCCCGCCACTCTCTTTCTCTGTGTGTATATATACGTATATAGATACAAACATACATGCTTGCATACACACGCGCGCATATATATATGTGTTAATGTTTGGACACATTTTCTATCCTTAAACAAAAATATTATTGGCAGTAACTTCGAAGTTTCGGCCAGTTCAGCTATTGTTTAACAATATCTTAACTGGCAGAAACTTCGTAGTCATTGTCAACAATATGCCCGTTTAAGAATGTGTGTGTGCGCGTGCATGTTCGTTCTCGCCAACACTTGGAATCAGTGGTATTTATTGGTATTTCATCTGTCTTTACGTTCTGAGTTCAAATTCCGCCCCGGTCGACTTTGCCTTTCATGCTTTCGGAGTCGATAAATTTAGTACCAGTTGCATACTGGAGTCGATCTAATCGACTGGCCCTACTCCCCGCAAATTTCGGGCCTTGTGCCTAGAGTAGAAAAGAATATTTTACCAAACCCGAGAAAATGTGACACAAAGATTACCTCGGTGGGATTTGAACTCCAAAGCGTAAAGAGCCGGAACAATTACCGCTAAGCATTTTGTCCTATGTACTAATAACTCTGCTATTGACACCTTTAGAAATGTTAATATTGGTTTCAAATTTTGGCGCAAGGCCAGCAATTTCGGGTAAGTGGTTATGTCGGTTACATTTACCCCAGTATTTAACTGGTACTTCTTTTATCGACCCCGGAATGATGAAAGGCAAATTCAACCTGGTCAGAATTTGAACTCAAAGCATTCTATCCTGCGTGCTAACGATTCTGGCAGCTCTACAAATTTGTAGCATTGCGACAATATAGGACTTGACTGTTACAATGACACAAATTATCGGAAAGGAAATAACTTAAAGATAATATGATAATGTTATTGACGAGAATAATAAAGCCCAATATAACAGAGCTGATGAAAGAGAACAAATAAAGGCAATAATATAATTTGAAACAATTAAGATTAAGATTATATCTCGTCCATTGTTGCTTTAGTTTTTCTCATCTTAGTACTGTACGACTCAGGCTAATGTTAAAAGCAGACACACAATATATATTTAGCACGATACGTCACTGTGTTTTAGTCCCTTTTATAAACTGTTTCATTTCCATCCTTCAGTTATGTCTCGCTAAATTAAAAAGGTAGAATAGCTATTTTGACGCCCCTTAACACGTCAGTAACAAGTTTTAACGTCATTATTTCTAATTTAACAAGGGGGCGAGTTAGCGGAATAGTTAGCACCCTGGGCGAAATGCTTAGCGATAATACTTTCGGAGTTCAAATTCCGCCGGGGTCGACTTTATCCTTAAATTCGATCTTGTATCTTCTTTGAATATTCATCAATGGAATCGAATCAGAACCAGACAGAAAAAACGAAACTTTGTTTGGTCGAACAATGTAGATGGTAAGTTGACTTTCAGGTAGTTATGGTCTTTGGGGAGAAGAGAAAAGGAAAGAAAAGAAAAGGAATAAATGAAAGAAGGAGTGGGGTGCAGAAGAGAAAAACTGGCTCTCCGTCAGTTACGACGAGGAAGGTTCCAGTTGATCCGATTAACAGAACAGCCTGCTCGTGAAATTATCGTGCAAGTGGCTGAGTACTCCACAGACACACGACCCCTTAATGTAGTTCTCAGGGAGATCCAGTATGACACAGAGTGTGACAAGCCTGGCCCTTTGAAACACAGGTAAAGCTCGTTTTTTTTACCAGCTGAATGGTCAGGAGCAGCGTCAAATGAAGTGTCTTGCTCAAGGACACTACGCACTGCCGGAAATCGAACTCATGAGCTCACTGCTGTGAGCTGAATGCCCTTACCCACTGAGCCACGCGCCTTCAAGAAGAGAAAATAGACTAAGAAATCTGTATACATATTTTCATGTTTTCATAGAAACATGCAAGAATATGAATAAATATGACACTTGTCTATTGTTAGAGATAAGTAAGAAGGAATTGTTTTATGGCACCTTAGCCTGGACATCTGGACATGGCTATACCCACATTGGTCTCGTTTTGAGGACGTATACTGATGGATGTCTGACCGCAGTAGATGTTAATAAGGGGAATTATCACATACTAGAGAAGATGATTGGTAGAGGATCAGAGCCGTGCGAATCAGAGCAAACCTCCACCATTACGATCATGATGATGATGATGATGATGATGATGATGATGATGCTTATGATAACGATGAAGAAGTAAACGACGATGATTGTAGAGACATCCAATATATCAATTAATTTAGAAAAATATGCGTTTCAACACCAACTTTTTAATAACCTTTTTTTCTGACTTTTCATTTCCTCATTTCAAATTCTGTATTTAGTTTGTCTATATCTAGTTACAAAAGCAATTCCCGATATTTTTGTTGCTGCTAGTTAAGGTGTCAGCGTAAGGGTATCAATGAAAACGGAAAAAAAGAAAAAAAAGGAGTTAGTTGACTGCTTATTCGTCTCTATAATAAATTGACGGATTGGAATCTTGTCAAAATTTCTTTTCATTTACCAAATTTATTCAGGGCCAATTTGTTTCTGGTGCCGGATTCTTGGATCAAATGCCGAGAACACTCGATGCAATTTCCCAGAATATATATCGTTTTATTTGGTGCGGACATAGTTTCGATCCAGCTCCAGTGTAACACCATAAATGGCTTCTAATGACAATCTATCACCTGATAGGGTCCCAATACAAAGACCTCCAACTCGGTGCATCTCTCGCATAAACCCCTATTCTCTCTCAAGGTTCAAGCTCATAGACAGAAGCTTACGTCAGCGAGAATTGAAGTTCAAAGTGTTCTGCGTAGTGACTAGCAGCAAGTCCCGGTTGATTCTATTTCCACTTCTTTCCGGTGTATGACGTGAATATTTCAGGATGTATAGAATTAGGTGTGGAAACACCAATTATTTATTTATTTGTTTGTTTTGCCTGACGAAGAGAACTATGGAGGCAGTTTGTTGATGACAACAATATCATCACAGAATTACAAAGCTACAACCACAAGCAAATATACATTTGTTGTCCTTTCAGTTGGTACATCGTTCGGATTGTTTGTCGCAAAGTTTTACTTGCACGTTCTAGCACTATACTATTTCATTTCCTTTAATTTCTTAGCAAATTAATTCAGGAAGTCGAAAGTAAACTCGTGAAGGGCGACCAGATGTTAAACATAAGTGAGTTAGGCATATGTCATAGGAAATTTGTTTTCTTTGTGGAAAAACTCATTAAAGTTTTAATAGAAAAAGGAAGAGTTTAAAAGAAAATAAATAGGGAGTAAAAAGAGAGAGGAAAGGTTATGATATAAGAAAATAATGATATGGAGGCGATGGAAGAGGAGAGAAAGTTGTTTGAAGAAGAAGAAGAGGAATAATAATAATAATAATATTAATAATAATAATAATAATAATAATAATAATAATAATAATAATAATAATAATAATAATAAGAAGAAGAAGAAGAAGAAGAAGAAGAAGAAGAAGAAGAAGAAGAAGAAGACGAAGAAGAAAATGACGACGATTATGACGATGACGATGATCAGGACGGTGTTGACGAAAAAGAAGATTCTATGAAGGAGGAGAAATAGAGATAGATGGTATGAAGAAAGGAAGGAAGGAAAGAAGGAAGGAAGGAAGGATGGAAGGAAGGATTGAAGAAAGGAAGGAAGGATCGAAAAGTAGAAAAAGGAAAAGAAACGACTGTAAGGTGAAAAAACAACAACAACAAAATAAATATAAAGTTTGAATGGAAAATATAAATAATTGTTAGAAGACCAACAGCCAAACAAGTTAATCAAACCACTTTCCGGAAATTGAACCAAGATAACATGTTACTGTTTCAACGTGAGTGAAGAAAAAGCACGTGATGTGTCTGTAAATCAACAAGTATTCGTTGAAGCTGACTTGAGAAATATTTTATCAGAACAACATGGCGTATTATTAGGTTGACGTTGTTTGTAAGGAGCGTGTTCTCGAGGATGTTGAAGATCATGTTCTGTTATGTTGCTTGATTCGCCAATTTCATTCACATAATTTAATAACAGATCAGTTAATTTCCACTAAATGACTATTTCTAAAGTATGAGATATTTTTATTAAATCGACGAGAGCAGCAGTTTAAATAGTAAATATAAGTTTTCTCGGTTCTGAAGAGGTGGTTTATTTATTTGTCACCGAAGAAAGCAATACATTTTTCCTTTAGTGCTAAATGTGATACCGCGAATGTTGTACCAGAGATACTTGAGAGCGGGACCGATTGCTTTGCTAGTATTTCATTACACTTTGACTCTAGCAGACGAGGAAACCTATGATGGACTCTCGATATAGTAAAGAGCTCTTGGCTATTTTCCGTTTCTTTATTTAATTTAGGTCACCCTACGAAGAAGCAGCACCATTTACAATAAGAAATATCGGATTATCGATTAACGTTAACTAAATCAAATACATGAATATATATTAGAGAAATCTTTGTTGCGAAGAAGAAGTAGATAACAACTATTGCGAGAGGTCTCCAGGTCACTTAGCTGGAGTATCTACTTTCGATATTAGTCTGAACTTGAAGTTTGCCTCAGTATTTTATACTAAACAGCACTCCAGCATGAGTGAGATCTCTTCAACTTTATATAATGGTTGTCTACCAAACGAAGGACCGTTTGTTCGTGACTTGTCAACATGATATTGAAACACGGCCATGAAACAAAATCCCAAACAAACCAATCTACCAATCTACCGACATTCAATAACTAATTGCTGTTACCAGCAACAATAATAAGACTTATAGGTATTTGTTAGCTTCTAGAGTTGTGTCGAATCAAAAGTTTTGTAGTATTTTGGTAGCTTATTTGCTTTATTTTCCGAGTTGCAACAAAAGCAGACTAGCATTCAAAGTAGAGGCCATCGTGTTGCACCGTCTGAAGCCACCGTTTTGCCAGTTCTTTGATTCCATGATACCAGTTCTTGTCCTTCGAGGCGAAGAACTCCTTCACTGAAGCTTCCACCTCCTCTTGGCTGATGAAGCGTCGCGAGTGCAGGAAGTGAGTGATGAACGGAACAAGTAATTAACCGAGGGAGATATTTTTCTGCAATCTTAATGTACAAAAGCAGTGGTTAAGCAAGAGCCAGCTCCTGCAACTGTTGCCAGACACGGGCGTTTGGAGCACAAGGTGATGCTGTGCATCTGGTGGAAATGTGAGGGGATAACTTACGGTCGAAATATGGATGCTAACCCGTTCTCCGACAAGCTGGAGCTAATGTATGCCAACGTGATGCAAAAATATCCATGATTGGTTTACAAAAAGTGAGATCTTCTGCAGCAAGACAACGTAAGACTTCATACCACTCAAAGGATCCGGAATAAACTCCAAGTAGTTGAGGACATCGAACTGATGCCACAGCCAGTATATAGTCCCCTAGCTCTCTCGTATTATTCCTTTTCACCTCTGTAAATACAGTTTGAAGACGGATAGGCCTACAATACTGCCATGTAGGTGAAACTTCAAAATGCAAATAGAGTGTGAAGCACACCATGCAAAGTAACTTAAGACATATACTAGCGTTTCAAACATTGCTTAGGTTTTGCTTGGATTTAGTTCGAGCAGATTTATCATTGAAGACATCCCAGGCGTGACTATCGCGCCGATTAGAAATGAATAGTCGCGGTTGAAGATTTCTAAGATTACAAAGTTTTTATCTAATTAAAAATGCTAGCGGGGTTTGATCTCAAGAAAATTTGGTTGCTTCTACTAGCACGTCAAGTGACTGTGTGGATGCTTCTTGTTGGGTGATAGTATTCTGTAGTCTGATTACAAATGCGTTGTTACTATTCAAATTGAACAAGGGTTAAACAATAACAATAACAACAACAGCAGCATCTATGGCTACGCAACAATAAAAATACTACAGTTTTCTAATTTGAAGTTGTTAATATAAATAAAGGCAATATTTAATTATGATGTTATCTTATTAATTAATAGACGGTCACTAAATGGATTTATCATTTATTTAGCTTTAGCTTTGCTAAGGCTGTAAGAAAAGCCATCCAGAAACATATTTGATTCTAAATGTCTAAAAAATTGGCGAGACAGAAAAATAATCTTGAGAGCTCTAATAAAATATGGATTCTCAAAATGTTATTAATCATTATTTATAAACGAGATTATTCCTCATTACAGTGTATAGGTGTGTACGTTCTTCAGAGTAAAAAAAAAAAAACTGGTCTAAAAGCAGCACAGTGCTGTTATGTTTAATAAACAATTCTTCGCTTTTAAGGGTAAAAGTAAACGGTTGGGGTTGTGGCTGTGTAGTTAGTAAGTCCACTTAGTAAATATATGGTTTTAAGTTCAACCCCATTACGTGGCACCATGGGCACCATGGGCAGGGGCCTTCTACCATAATCTTGAGTTATTCAATGTCTTGTAATATATGGCTGACAGAAACTGAGGATGCCAATGAGAAAAGCAATCCCTATTTTGTGAGAGTGTTATTAATCCATCATCAGGTTAACTCCAACTGTGGACTCATGGATGCATTTAGTGGGATTCATTCCGTTATGAATATTTAGCTTAAGGTCTCTAGCCTGAGGATATACATGTTATTTCTAACCGCGTCGTCTCCTCTCGGTTTCAGAAAATCTTCTTCTAAACTAACATTGTTTTGCCCTGACCTTATATTCGACTCTATCCTTTTTAACTGATAGCATAAGATTGAACAAATTTTATGCTTAGACCTGACCAAACCTTGTTTTCTTCTGTAAAAGCTTTGTTACCTGTGACATCAAACTGATGAAGGCCTTAGCATCTTCTAGGGATAAGCGGAAGTTGTCTTATAAAATAGCCTTCTTTTGTCATTTCTTTAACTTCGAATCTAAAACCGGTCTGATCGAAGCTTTTCCCCCTGTTATAACAGACTGAGCAAAACATAGTTACATACTAATGACCACATTTAATCAATACCTTATTTTTTACTACATTCCTGGACCTGCCAAAAGTTTGTTTGACATTAGCATCAGTTTGATCAAAGCTTTGTAAGCCACAACTTCCGACTGACCGAACACTTCGTCTAAAGAAGATTTGATTTATCCTAATACTATATACGACCCTAGCAGAGGTCTGGGCAAAGCTATTTTGGCAGTTATCACCGGAATGAGCAAATTGTAGACATCTACTAATGCTCGGAACAGAATAAACTTTGTTTTCTACTGTTTGTAATATTATTATTGTTGTTATTTATTATTATTATTATTATTATTGTTCAGTAGTTTTATTTTTATAACGTGCTTTCACTTCACTACCGAGCGCAGCTCTGTGCGCCTTGGGTATGTGCTGTGGTTTGAATTTTCTGTATGTTATTATTATTATTATTATTATTATTAGTAGTAGTAGTAGTAGTAGTAGTAGTAGTAGTAGTAGTAGTAGTAGTTGTAGTAGTAGTAGTACTACTACTACTACTACTACTACTACTACTACTACTACTACTACTACTACTACTACTACTACTACTACGGTGGTGAGCTAGCAGAATGGTTAACATGCACCGAGCAAAATGTTTAGCGGCAGTTCGTCTGTTTTCACGTTCTGAGTTCCAATTCCACCGAGATCTTTGCCTTTCATCGTTTTGGGGTCGATAAAAATAGTACCTGCTGAACACTGATGTTGATATGTAACTGACTTAATCCCTTCCCCGAACTTGCTGGCGTTGTGCCAAAATTTGCAATAATATTATCATTAAGGCAGGGAACGGCATTTCGTCGTCCTGTACTTTCTGACTTCAAATTACACTGTGATCAACGTTGCCTCTAATTCATTCGGGGTCGATATGGTAAACCCCAGTTAAGCCCTGAAATCGTTGTTATTGACTTCCCCCATCTCTCGAAATTGCTGGCCTTGTATCCAAGGAATAGGATACTAGACATCTTCCACAAAGGCTGTCTGAGGATAATCTGCGGTTATTCACTAACAGACAGAGTTTCTAATGCCGACCTGTTTGTAAGTGTAAGGTTGGTGGAATCGAGGGTCTTCTTATGCGATCACAATTGCTGGACATGTCAGAATGAATGAGGAAAGAAACCCCAAAGTCCCCATGTACAGCCAACTTGATAATTGGCATACGAACTTTGGTTGACCATGGCTCAGAGATAAGGACAAGCTGAAGAGTAACCTCTTGGCAATGAAGACAGCGCAACACCTTTCGGTGAACGGCCTTGGAAAGAACAAAATCGAAACCCTAGTGTCAAAATGGTATAAAAAAACTTTGTTGCAACCAACATTAACAGGCTTCGGGGTGCAAGGCAAAGGAGAAAATCGGCTGCAAATAAAACACCTGCAATGACCTGTAATCGTCATACTTGTATGATCTAAGCCTTCTTTGCAAATCGTTGGCGGGACTTAAATGTCACATTCGATTAAAGCATTATGACTGACAACGAAAGAGTAGGTTGTCGGAGCCCCATACGTCGAAACCGATGGGAGAGTCCATCATATATATATTTATATATATATATATATATATATATATATATATATATATATATATATATATATATATATATATATATATATATATATATATATATATATATATACATATATATACATACATATATATATATATATATTATTTTGCTTAAAAGAGTTCCAACACTGTCTGTTTTTATGTTTTATTTATATTCCTGCAGAACTAATGTGGGGTATAGAATATGGAATATACAATATATATATATATATACATGCTACACTCTCTGAGTGGTTGGCGTTAGGAAGGGCATCCAGCTGTAGAAACTCTGCCAAATTTAGATTGGAGCCTGGTGTTGCCATCCGGTTTCACCAGTCCTCAGTCAAATCGTCCAACCCATGCTAGCATGGAAAGCGGACGTTAAACGATGATGATGATATATATATATATATATATACGTACATACATATATATATATACATATATATGTGTATGTGTGTATATATATATATATGTATGTACATGTGTATACACACACACACACACACACACAGAGTTTTCTTGCTTCTTTTTTATTCTCTTCCTTTCTTTTCGTTGCTGAAATTATTGCTTTGTTCTGCTATAATTCACTACCAATCGGCGTTGCTAGTATACTAAGACTAACTATAAGTTTAGCAGGTCTGTTCGGCAGATTGTTTATTTTCATAGAAAAACGTTTCAACGCAGGATGTCACCAATTTATAGCATTCATTGCAACAGAATCGCAACGGCCAGGGAAAGAATTCATAAGATTTCATCAACTGCCACAATAATGAATAACTGGGAAATTATGTTCTGCTGAGCAAATGTAAATATTGGTATTGATCAGAATCACGAATATGATTGCATTCATCTAATCTCAAGTGTGTGTGTGTATGTGTGTGTGTGTGTTTGTGCGTGGGCGAGCACATGCCCCTATATATATACACATACACACAATCCAACCTCCATGCATATTATATATGCGTGCATGCGTGGATGGATTAGTATACACACACACACACACACACACACACACACACACACACGCACACAGACATATATATATTAATATATTTATATATGTTTTCATTCATATGTAAATGTTCATACACATACAGACACATATATATATTTGTATATATGTATGTATATATATGTTTGTGTGTATGAATGATTCTATGCATATACTGATATTATCACCAATCTCTACATATATATATATATGTGTGTGTGTGTGTGTGTACACACACACACATATGTATATTTAGTGATTGCTGGTTTCTCTAGATATTGATTTCTCACACTGGCAAAAGGCCGCCGCCGATTATGGGTGCAGGCAGAGTCGATCATAACAACCCCATCAGCTGATTTGTACTCGTTTTATCGACCTCACATTCATGAAATTCAAAGGCAGAGACGATCGCGCTGGGATTTGAAATTAGAGCAAACAAAGGGAGACAACTAAATACCGGAACGTATTTTATTGAAGCGATCTACTGATTGCTCCATTTATCAGACAGAATTCCAAACATTGCCAGCAAAATGTCATAGAAATATTATGTCGGCTATATAAATATTTACACAATTTGGGTTATTGATTGTTCTAAAGATTGACTAAAAGACAGGCATCCATACATAAAGAGTTAGAGGCCTGTAGTGAGCCAAATTCAAACCTGGGTTATAGGCTATCGACTTTGGAATCATAAAAAAAATTTTTTTTTTAATATTCTATGTTACAGGTACAGTTTACGAAATTTGCGTTGAAACCACGTGGTTTCGTGTTCAGTCCTAGTGCGGATGCCTTGGACTGACCAAGGTTTCTTGAGTGAATTTGGTTGGTGGAAATTGTGTAAAAGCTTTTCGTATATGCATATATGTTTATATACTAACATGTTATCAGTTCAAATATATTTGACACATATTCAAAGCCGTAAGAAAGCCATTTACTGAATTTTATCAGGTATAGATATGTCGCTGTAGACAAATTACACCCCCGCTCACTACCCAGACTGTTGGATGCATGCATTTCGGAGTGGTTATCTCCTCTTCAGCAACAGAGACCAAAAAGACAGACACTACGAAGTGATACGAGAGATAAGTCCCTCTTATAATGATATTCCTGTGGTCGTTCAATAACTGGTGGCGATGTAATTTTACTATATTTTCTGATTCAATATTTATTGTTTAAAACATAAATGCCAATGTGAACTGGCTGTCTGATGAAGTTTCTTTCCTCACCGAGGTGTTCCTAGTTCCATCCCAAGCCCCGAAATTTAGGACAATTGTTTTCTACTGTAGCCTTTTCTTCACTAATGTCTTGTAAGTTGAATATTTTAGGCAAAAACTGTATGAAAGCCCGTCTCACATGCACACATATACGGATATACTCACGCACAAACACGAAGATATAACTTTATATAAATTATAGAAGGGGAAAAGAAAAGTATTCTAGAACAGTCTGTGAGAATCGAACCTCATTTCTGTTGTGTGACGTATAACAGGGCGATGTCATAATATCAACTGTCTTAAGCTAACAAACAATTGTTCTTCCCCAGCGACCATTGAAAGTGAAAGTGAATCCACGCACAAATGACGGTATTACACATACACAAACATAAACGTACACACACACGTTCACACACACACACACGCAAACATACTCATGCGCGCGCACACACACGTATATATATAGGTGCGCTTATATATATGTATATGGGCGTATATACATATATATGCCCGCACATATCTATGTATCTCACTTTTTATATATATAAATGTGTGTGTGTAGATATATATATTTATCATTATACATATATATACATATATATATATATATATGTATCAATATATATATATATATAGGTATCAATATATATATATATATATATATATATATATATATATATATATATATATATATATGTATTCATATGTATAGACACACATATATATATACATATATATATATATATATATATATATATATATATATATATTCATATATATATATGCAACTGACTGCCGGTAAGCTGAAGCTTTCAAATAAAAATCTGTTTTAATATAAGCGTTCCGCACGAGTTGCAGATTGAATCCTTCAAAATGCTTGCATTTATCGGTGCAATGAACCAAATATTTTACCTTTAGAATCGGGTTGGAAACGACTCCGTTCTTCAGAAAATGCGACACGACATAAATGAATATCGAATGTTGTGAAACGGGAAATGATCGCAAATAAACATGACATAGATATCAGCCAATGGCAAATAAGGTATACTTACTTAACTTTAAAAAACACGCGCACACACAAACATGCACATACACATAGATATATTTATGTATATGTGTGTATACACACAATACATCGCACACACATACACACACATATATATATACATATATTTATATACATATACGCTTATATTCATATATAACTTCTAATATGTAAGCCATATAGAAGTCATATAGAAAGACCTGTTACAGACTACAACGACTGTCTTTCTGGGGCCAAACTCGCACGCACTTTTTGATGGAAAGCGTATATAAATCAAGGACGTTTTTTTCCCGTCCTTGTTTTCGCATACATTCTCTGCTTTCTTCCAAGGAATCTAATGCTCTTAGCTTAGTCTTTCCTTGGGGCTGGCCAGATTGGAGCAATCTCGAGTATAACCAGCCGAAAGTGCAAAGATAATCGGAACTCGACTGAGGAAAGAAAACTCCGAATGACCCGTCCTTGTTTTCTTTGTATCGTCTATCTGGATGTTTTACGTTCTTGTCCCATTTTGTATTTTTATATATAATATATATATATACATGTGTGTGTGTGTGTGTGTCTATATATTATATATATATACATGTATATATATATATATATATATATATATATATATATATATATATATATATATATATATATATATATATATGGTTGGAACTTACAAAAATACAACAAAAGATGAAGACAAGTGTGTAAAAAACATGCAGGTGTATTAGTTTAACGCTTAGGAAGTTGAGAAAATCTTTTACGTTTCGAGCCTACCCTCCTCAACAGAAAGGAACACGAGAAAATAAACAGAGAGAGAATAAAAAAAGCTTTAGTGTCTAGCGGTCGATTATAGTGATATATATATATATATATATATATATATATATATATATATATATATAGAGAGAGAGAGAGAGAGAGAGAGAGAGAGAGAGACAGAGAGAGGAATAAGAATGGCAGTGTGGTAAGTAGCTTGCTTACGAATGACATGGTTCCGGGTTCAGTCCCACTGCATAACACCTTGCGCAAGTGTCTTCTACTATAGCCTCGGGCCGACCAAAGCCATGTGAGTGGATTTGGCAGAGGGAAACTGAAAGAAGCCCGTCGTATATATATGTATATAGATATATGTGTGTATGTGTGTGTATATGTTTGTGCCTGTGTTTGTTACCCCAACATCGCTTGACAACCGATGATGGTGTGTTTATGCGCCCGTAACTTAGCGGCAAAAAGAGACCGATAGAATAATTACTAAGCTTACAAAGAATAAGTCCTGGGGTCGATTTGCTCGACTAAAGGCGGTGCTCCAGCATGGCCACAGTCAAATGACTGAAACAAATATGTATATATATATATATATATATATATATATATAGTGCGATGTGTAAGTTGTTGTCATTTTATAATTTTATTTCGTGCATGTGCATTGATTGTTTTTGATTTTGGCCACTACACAGTATAGTAGGGTTAGTTGGGCACTGTGAGAAAAACAACACCATGACGCAATTCACTCTACCAGAAATTTGGAAACGTCATGCTGTATTGTTTGTCATTCTCGCTGGAAGCTCCAGTACGTTGGCTTACCATGTCCCCAAAACATGTACCGAGAGTAATACAAATCAAACATCTAGTCAACATGGTCGCGTTTTGGGGTGATCAGTAGAGTTTAGTCTCGTAAATCGATGTCAAAAATCCACAGCCAGGTATGGTTCGCGTAGCTGTAGGAGCCACTGGGAGGCCTTCCCTCGTTTTTTTTCTACTCTTGGGTGGTAAAATAAACAACCATCTATACATTAGCGATATTCTGGAAGCTGAATTACTTGCACAGGCGAATGAGCACTTTCAAAGGCGAACCTTGTAGCCTTTAACAGGACTCGGTACCCTCTCACTGCTCCAAACAGACACAAAACTGGATTCAGAAAAATAATCCGTCGCCCATAGACAAGGACGTATGACCCTCAATAAGTCCCGTTGGATGTTTCTGTTTGGTCCATTTTAGAGTAGAGGGTCTCGAACATTCTTCATGCTTCGCTCGATGCTTTCAACGCAAAACTCTGCCAGGAATAGGCCTCGATTCCGCAGAGGTGGTCATATCGAATAAATGTGGTAGTATCATAATTGTTTTTCCTTTACCATTGCAACACTCGGACCCGAAACATAACAATATTTCGCTTTGGCAAAATTGAAATGTGTTGGTTGCCTTAATTTTGGGACACCCTGTATACACATGTATGTATGTATGTATGTATGTGCATGTATGGGCGTGTATGCACATCGAAATACATTCTCATACAAACACATGTAAATATATAAATGCGTCTTTAAGTTGACTAAGTTGTTAGATCTCCACTGATAAAAAATAAAATCTTTGATTTAATTACATATAAGGACAAGAAATTGTGCCGAGGAAGAGATTATATAAACAAAGAATAATGTTTAATTGAATAGCCCACTAAAACCTTGTTAACCATTTAATTCTAGGAAAGTCGTATTCTAAATCTTACGAGGTCACCCATTTCCAGTAGACGGCAACTGTTCGTCGGTTAAATAGATTCAATATTGACTGCCCTCTAATATGGCGAGCTGATATAATCGTTTGCAGCTTTTAGTCTGTCTTTACGTGCTGAGCTCAAATTGCCTTTCATCCTTTGGGGGCCGATAGAGTATGTAGCAGTTGAATATTGGTGTCAATGTAATCAACTTACCCCTCCCCTAAAATTTCTGGCCTTGTGCCAAAATTTGAAGCTGATATAACAAATTCGCCGAGGTCAACGTTGCTTTTCATCCTTTCGGGATCGATAAACTAAATACCGATTGATTCCTTGGGTTGATGTAATCGACTTAAATCCTCACTACCCCAAATTATTGGCCTTTTGCCTAAATTTGAAACCACTATGGCCTGACACTTTATTTGATGTGTGACAGAAGAATGAAAGGTCAATTCGATCTTGTCAGAGTTTTGATCTCAGAACGTAAAGACTGGCTACAAATGCACACAATTTGGCTGCTGACGCGCTGACGATTCTGCTCAGCCTCGGCTCTGCAAATAACAACTCATTTTACAACAGGCACAACACCAGCAATTCTAGGGAGGAGTTTAGTCGATTACTGTTCTGGACTATTATTTTATTTTATCGACCTCAAACGAATGAAAGGCAAACTGGTCCTCAGCGTGATTTGAACTCATAACTTCAAGAGCTGGAAGAAATACGGTTAAATCTTTTTGCCTTTCCGTGGAGTTCTATAGAAATAATAATATTAAAACTGCTTCAGTTCTGAAAGTTCTTTTACAGGGCTTAGCAAAACGGAAGGACCGCTGCAATAAGTCTGTGAATTTGTGTGGAGAATATTTTGGATAGAATCATAATTAACTGCCCTCCTGAGTTTTCTTTTACCCAAAGCTAGGAAGTCTTCTGCACCCCTTTCGTAATGTTTATAATCTACCCTAAACAGACAACTTTATTATACACCTAAATTAGGATTAAACACACAGGACATATTCTGTATTTATTTCTTTATTGGGATCTATTTCAAAACGGGGACACCAGTTTTCATTTATGTTTTGGTACCGAAAGACTTTCAAACTTCGTATACTTATCTATTTTGTGTTATAGAACAGAAAAAAATTTTTGTATTCGAATTTATTTCATGTAAAAAATTGTCTTATTTCGATAATTTCTACTAATCACGGACGTCTATTCAGCTGAAAACAGTTAGCGCTGTAACGGTGTATATCGTATTAATCCCCTAACCCTAACCCTAACTAGACTGTTAACCGTAACCGTAACCCTAACCCTAAAACTAACCCTAACTCTAGAATCCGAACTCTAAAATTGTTACACACATAGATACGCACAGCGTAATTTATTATATAAACAATATATGCGTATAAATTACGATTAAACCGGATGAAATATGTCACAGGGAATAACATTTTTATGACCGTCCAGCAGTAACTCTATTTAGCTGAATAGACGTCAGTGATTGGTTGAAATTACAGAAATACGACAACTTTAACATGGAATAACTTGCGATGTAAGTTTTTTTGTTAAGAAGACTAAGAGTAAAAGATGTTTTATATGACACATTCTACCAGTGTTCCAAGTTTCAAAGTGTTTCGTTAAGAAAATACTGGTGCCCCCGTTTTGAAATAGATCCCTTTATTGCCCATAGTGGGGATAAACAAAGACAGACAAAGGGATTAAGTCTATTACATCGACTCCAGTGTGTAACTCGTACTTAATTTATCGACCCCGAAAAGATGAAATTCAAAGTCTACCTCGGCGGAATTTGAACTCAGAACGTAACGGCAAGCGAAATACCGCTAAGCATTTCGCCCAGCTCGCCGTCCTACACAGGATTTATTCTGTATTACATTGACGCACGCTCACTGTTAGCTAAACAAAAAATGAATTTTATATTTTATATCTATAAACAGTCTTTAAATAAATGCTTGTAAAATATAAATAAACAGTTCTAAAGGCGGTGCTCCAGCATGGCCGCAGTCAAAAGACTGAAACAAGTAAAAGAGTAAAAGAGTAGTTCTGTTCAGGGAGAGTTTTTACCGAGAAGATCAGAAGAACTTGTAAACTTCGTTCAGGTAAGTTGTTTTACCCTCGCATCTTTATCTTATAACTCTGTGGTTGATTATGTATTTCTAAAATCATTTTATTTTAGTCATTAGGAAATACGTCTATACATGTTCTTCCCTGTTTACGTTACTTCAAACTAGAATTTCTTTAGACATATTTACGAGAATTTGAAGTTATTTCTCTGTTGTCTTTGTTTCCTAAATCTATCTACAATTTTCCGTTTGAAACATTGTGTCAGAATGACAATTTAAAAATTTAAAGCACAGATGATGCTATCTTCATTTATTGTTTTATTTTGAGTATTTTGCAAAACAATTAAATAGAGCTAAATACAAATAGATTTAATGATATTTAATCCATTATCTCCAAATAATACCTGATTGTTTCGTGCTCTTTAAACTTTCGTTATTGGTAGACATTCCACACTGCTGTAAAAAGTTGTTCCAACGTCGGAAATTTGTTGAACCCCTCGCCGCGTATCTAAAGCATGTAACACTGTATCTTGAAAGCCGCCTTTGCTTTGATCTTTCGGGGTGGGTCGGTCGATAAACTAACTTTGAGCGAAGAAATGCTGAATTAAGGAAACGTGTGATTCAACTGAATTTAGATAATGTTATGTGTAATATTCACGAAAGTGATGATTTATTAGGCTTTCTGATGAAGGCAAGCAATTTTGAGCGATGTATATTAGTCAATAACATCAACCCAAGTATTTGACTGGTATTTTATCTTATAGATACCGAAAGGATGAAGAGTAAAACTTCACTCAATGGGATTTGAATTCAGAACATAAGGAACCGTGACATATATCAGAAAGCACTGTTTTTCTGTCGCTTTTGCGATTCTGCCATTCCACTACTCGGAGGTCTTGCATGATTCTTTCAAATTTCGCAGAGGACGACTTTGCCCTTCATCCTTCCGGGGATTTGATAAAATAAGTACCAGTGGAGTACTGGGGCCGATGAGGTCGACGTACTCCCTCCTTCGAATTTCCAGGCCATATGCCTATATCACAGAGGGTTGTTATTATTTCTTTTATTATTAAGGCAGCGATTTGGTAGAACCGTTACCACGCCAGTCAAAATTTTTAGCGGCATTTCGTCCGTCTTTCATAGTTCCGGGGTCGATAAAGCAAGTACCAGCTGAGCACTCGGATAGATGTAATCGACTTTCCCCCTACCCCGAATTTGCTGGCCTTGTGCCAAAATTTGAAACCATTATTAAGGCAATGGATTGGCAGAAGGGTTCGTATGCAGGAAGAAAGACTAAACAGAACAGCATTTCGTCCGTTCTTACTTTCCGAGTTCAAATGCTGCCGAGGTTAATTTTATATTTCATAATTTCGAGGTCAATTAAATAAGTACTATTCCATACAGGGCTCGACCTAATCGACTGTCATCGTCCCCAAAATTTAGGGCCTTATTCCTATAGTAGACATAATTTTTATTATTGCAAGTTATGTTTGAAAATGAAATATTTTTATTCTGTATCTGATTTAAGAGTCTTTTACTTTCTGTGAAACATCCCCATTGTTCCAAACATTTAGCGCTTCCATACAGCCAGGTGGCGCTGTCATCCACGTTCACAAACACAGATTAAATGAAAGTTATTTTTAAAGAAATAAAATCCCAAACTTCATGGATATTATCAAGCAAATAATTCCATGAATACATATTTCTGACACAATCTACGGTGAGAATTGAACGTTTTATCTCTTTGCATCCAATTTGAACTGTACTCTCTCCACTCTTGTTTATTGGTTAAGCTGTACTTACTGAACTCTTTCTGCACGTGATGAAAGTTTAAGATTATGAGAGACACTCCTAATCTTTTATCACATTTAATGCTCCCAAACCTCTAAAATATCAGAGCTAGAACGGCAAACGGTGTTAACTTTGTTAGTGTCACCAGTTTACAAAGGCAGGTTTATAATGTTCAGGAGGTTTTCTGGCACATATCAACTCCACACTAAATCAGCTCATGTGTGAAGCCTTTATACATTAAAGATAGATTATAGGATTTCGTTATCTCCTAAAGAACTCTGAGAAAAGAAATTTAAAGAAAAACTACACAACACAAAATAGAAAAGATATTGATACACGAACGGGTTTTAGTATCGGCAATTAAATCAGGATCGCATATTGCCTATGTTCAAATAAATAAATTGTCGCTTTTTGTTATCCCGATATTTTATGCTGAGTTTTATGTAAATAAACCTGAAATCAGTTTAGTGGTGTATGGCTAGGTAGTTAGGGTGTTGCGCTCACGATCGCAAGATGGTGGTTTCAATTTCAGAGCAGGGCGTTGTGATCTAGTGCAAAGCAATTCATTTCACATTGCTCAGGTCCACTTAGCCATCTAGTTCTCAGAGATTATGCTGTGATCTTGTTTGCTTATACACTTTGGAAACGGGATTGACTGCACTAAGGAGTCCCAAGGCTCGAGACGGTCATGTCTAGGCGACTTTACATTTCTTAAGCGCAAATAGAAATACATGAATAAACGATAGCGTTTTGTTAACCTGAAATTTTATGCTGAGTTGTATTTATATGAACTCAAAATAGTTTTTTTGTTTTGTTTTGTCTCAATATTGTGTTCAGTATTATTATCGATTCCATTAAAACAAGCAGCGGAGAATAACTTCCCTAATTTTAGATTAATCGATGCAAAAAGCGTTCGATGTCGGTAAAAGACAGACTATTTCAGATTTGATGAAGATATTGTCAGAAAGAAAGATTTTCCGGTCGATAAATAAATATCATAATATACATTCTGGCAAAGAAAATTATACTTATTTACGAATTATGAAGAGATTTTCGACACAGTTATGCATGTCGTGAACGCTATATCTCGGGGTTTTAGTATCAACGGGGAGATTAAACAACAGCATTTGAAAGAAAAGAAAGATGTGAAATACGATGTAGATTATAGGAATTGAGGTTGTTTAAAAGTCACTATGCTTCGACCTTTCCTTCTTTCTTAAATTATTTCCATCAAATTGTTTCCATTTCTCTCAAATCATCTCACTAATCAAGTATACACTTGGCCGTTATTATATTAATTCCATGTACCACCTAAAGATTCACTCTTTCTTTATCTCTCTCTCACTTTCTCTCTCTCACTCACTCTTGCTCTCTATCAAACTAATCCGATTAACCATGCTTCATGTTACATATCAGCCTAACAAAGTATAACGAGAAAACTGAAAATTTTATGTTTCATATTTCATATCCCTTAAATTTTGTGGCCTTCCTAATCCTGTTAGAAACATTTCCTCATGCAATAAAAGCAGGCTTAATCCATGTGAAACGCTGCATTGTTACAGATCATAAATGCACAAGATTGATTGGTCAGCTTGACCCGAACCAACCCATTTATTCATTCATGCGTCACGTGTTCATTGTTTATTTTATCAGTTCGTTATTTCCACCTTTTGATCAGATAAAATCAGAGATTCAGACCGCATTGATCTTAATTCTAATGAAACTAATATTCGATTTAAGGTGATGCATTGGAATGTATAACAACCTTTCTGGAGAAATCTCTATTGAAACTCCTCGTTCCATAACATGGAGTAATCTGTTTGAAAGTGTGTTAAAGATGAGATCAGGCATTTGGTTAGACACTTGCTAAGAGAAAAATATAAAGGATTTTCTTTTAACTATCGTCAATAAACATCAAATAGATTGTGATCAGGTATTTTTAGTTATCATGATCGAGAGTTTCTTCGGTTTACTATTCATGTAACGAAATCAACTGCAGATGATCCATCATAACTGTCTGATTCGATCAGCAACCAAACAAGTAATTGATTAAATGTGTATATTTGAGAGTTGGAGTGGGGAGGAGGCAGCAGCTATCGATGCGGTTAGTGCTTGCTTGAAAAATCTACAAGAAAAATACAACGAAAACAAGACAAAAAAAAATGACAAACTACAACGAAGACAAACGGGAAAATAACAGGGAGGTTTCATATCCGTGGATGAAAGATGTTTTGTGTGGGATCTGAATTACGATGTTGTTGGGTTAACGAGAGGAGGAGATAAATGTGTTAAGAAGACGAGGAAGGATGTGGTGAAAACTTCCAGTTGAGAGATCGTTACAAGAATTGTAGATGAGGCAAAAAGAACAGCAGCACATTTGTGAGTTAGAACCATCTGGAATGAAAATCTGTTAACCTTCCTCAATGGCAGACTATTCTGATGTAATATGAGGCGATGGAATAAATTATCAATTTTACCAAAAGCATATATGTTAATACAGTCCTATATTTAAGAAATGAGGAATTATGTACATTTGACGGATATTTGTCCTCATCTTGTTTGTTCCTAACACAACGTTTCGGCTGATATACCTTCCAGCTTTCCCCAGGTGTCTTGGGGAAAATTTCGAACCTGAGTTCTCATTCCTAAGGTATTTTTCGATGTTATTATTATTATCATTATTATTATTATTATTATTATTATTCAGGTCTCTTACCTGAATAATAACAGCAACATCGAAAAATACCTTAGCAATGAGAACCTAGGTTCGAAATTTCCCCCAGGACACCTGATGAAGGCTGGAGAGTATATCAGCCGAAACGTTGTGTTAACAACAAACAAGATGAGGACAAATATCTGTCAAATGTAAATAATGTATATTACTTTGTTAAATTCTTTACTCATAATTTTTTTTTTATTGTTAAATCACAGTTTATGTCTCTTTTATCTTGTTTCAGTCATTAGACAACGGCCATGCTTGGGCACTACTTTGAAGAAACTTTTAGTCAAATGATTTGACCACAGTGCTTATTTTTTAAAACCTGATACGTATTTTATCGTCCTCGCTTGCCGAACCACTACGTTACGGGAACTTATACACACCAACACTGGTTCTCAAGCAATGGTGGGAGACACACACACACACACACACACACAAACGCCTACTAAATTCGCTCAGAAAGCTTTAATCGGCTCGATGCTATAGTAGAATATACTTGTCGAAGGTGCCACGCAATGGAACTGAACTTGGAACCATATGTTTCTTACCACACAGCAACACCTGCGCTTTTGCAGTGGAATTTCATTCTACTGTTCAGAAACCAACATTGAAATATTAATATTCTTGTTGCTTAAGGGCGGCGAGCTGGCAGAATCGTTAGCACGAGTTCGAAATCCGCCGAGGTCGATTTTGCCTTTCATCATTTCGGGGTCGATTAAATAAGTACTGGGGTTGATGTAATCGACTTAATCCCTTTGTCTATCTTGGTTTGTCTCCTCTATGTTTAGCCCCCTGTGGGCAATAAAGAAATAAATATTCTTGTTGCTTAAGTATCAGCCCATGCCGAACATAACTCTCCTCAACCCGACAGTCCGGCCATGGCTACTCAGTCTTTTTGCTCCAGACTGACATAGATTGAGAAGTACTTTATGCAAAAGTCCTTCATTCTGTTTTCTTTTAAAAGTGTAAGGCGTGATGTAAAAGACATTAGTTGTTAGATATACAGGCTGAGTAGCTCTTTACTTGGGTTGCTTATGAACCATTAAAAAATTTAAATTTCTACACCCATCTTTGTGAACTTCTGAAGGACATGCACAATTATTAAAACTCCGGAGCGAGCGAGCATGTGTGTGTGTGTGTGTATAGTGCTGTGTATTGTGAAAGACATATTCTGACTAAAAATACACACTGTTCATGCTTGACCTAAGTTTTATAGCCGATCTCTTCATTAATTAACTGATCAGTTAGTTAATCGATTCGTCTCTGGAAGTACTTCCGTCAGAGTCTGTGTTCTTGTCAATGATTTTGTCTCTCTCGAGTACCTCTTTCGTCTCAACAGCTATTACACGCGTACTGTTTATCTCGTAGATCTTGTAATAAGCTTTCTCTTATATACGTGTGTGTGTGTGTGTGTGTGTGTTTGTGTATTTTTGTGTCTTATATAATATTTTCTAATCTAGGCACAAGGCTCGAAATTTTTGGAGAGTGGGCCAGTCGATTAGATCGACTTCAGTATACAACTAGTACTTAATTAATCGAATCCGAAAGGATGAAAGGCAAAGTCGACCTCGGCGGAATTTGAACGCAGAACGTAAAGACAGACGAAATACCGCAAAGCATTTTGCTCAGTGTGCTAACGATTCTGCCAGCGCCCCACCTTGTGTCGTGCATAATATTAATCGCTGGTAGGGACACCTTGTTTCGATTAACAACCATAATTTCTTTTTTTTTCTTTGGCATCCTTTTGTCTCAGGAGACAATGGCGTTGCGCATAAAATAATCCAGTCTGGTTTTTACATTTCAACTGGCACTTTTTACAGCAGCACTGAAATACCCTCTCCAGTTTCCTCGCTATTTTTGCGCAGTCCTGAGCTAGATGTAAGAAAATCCTGTGTAGCCCAATCGTCAGGATTCCTGTCTTGACCTTACTGACGTAGTCCAAAGGAGTGCAGAGCATCACGTTTGGCACCAGCTTGGTTGCAGGAGCTGCCGGAAGAGTGTCGTGTCGAACACTAAACCGCCTAAGGGGATCCACTCTGGATTTCTTTGAAGGTTGTCTCCTTTCCGAAACCCTGGACAGGGGCCCTTACCGGGTATTGTCAGCCGCAGTCAGCTGAGCCCGGGACTCGTGTCAGGTAGCGTCATCAGTCCCTGATGTAGTGAAGAAAATCGCTACCCACTACCATAACCATAATGTACTACAAAGTATATTAAAGGCTTTATAAGTCAAACCGTGTCCTACCTTTTTGTGTTAACAACGTGATTCAATCACTTTTAAGAATAGATTTAGAAATAACTTGAAAGTGATTTTGTGGGTTTGTTTTCACTTTGGTTAAGATTGTTCGTGTTGTCACGTGTTGGCGATCAGTCATCTGACAGGCGATTGTGGTGGCGTTGGTACGATTGTTCACCTTCATATTTTCTATAGAGAGGCTGAATGAATTGCATTTCTTTAAATATAGGTAGCTTCATTTATTTGTCTTACCGTTGGGCCTTCTCTGAGTGACGAGCGAATTTCTATTTCAGTATATCCACCGAACCGTCATGTCTCTCATTAATGTCGCTACAGAAAGGATACGGGTTTCTTTCCTCTAGATTTTTATCAATGTTTCCACTCTAAGAATGTAATTAACTTTGGAAAATTTCTTTGTATTTATTTATCTTTTTTTTTATCTTTTGCTTGTTTAAATCATCAGACTGCAGGCATGCTGGGCACTGCACTCAAGAATTTTAATCGAAAGGATCCAGCCCACTATATATCTTATCGGTCTCTTTTGCTGAACCGATAAGTTACGGGTACGTAAACACACCAACACCGGTTGTCAAGCGGTGGTGGTGGACATATAAAACATATAGACATATTTAAATATAAAACTTTCTTTTGTTTTCTGTCTACCAAATCCACCGAGGCTTGGTTGGAAAAAACACTTGCCTAAGGTGCCACTCAGTGGAACCTAGCCTGTAACCATGTGGTGTGGTTGGGAAACTCCAAGTCATGCCTGCAAGTATTAAAAACACATGTAGGTTAATACAGAATTATCTGTCTAAATATCAACGAGACGCCCTCGGGATACCCAAACGTTCTCTCGGGTGTCTTAGTGTATTATTGCGGATACCGTCCACGTCACGGAAGCAAATGAACTTTTGCAGACTTTGTGGCACCTTTCTAATCTATTTCTTTCTAGACGTAAGCACGCACACACACACACACACGTGCGCGCGCATACACAAGTGCGCACATTCGTGGGATCTATTTTAAAACGGGGGCGCCAGTATTTTCTTAACGAAACACTTTGAAACTTGGGACACTGGTAGAATGTGTTATATAAAACATCTTTTACTCTTAGTCTTCTTAACAAAAAAAAAAAGGAATTCGCAAGTTATTCCATGTTAAAGTTGTCGTATTTCTGTAATTTCAACCAATCACTGACGTCTATTCAGCTGAATAGAGTTACTGCTGGGCGGTCATAAAAATGTTATTCCCTGTGACATATTTCATCCGGTTTAATCGTAATTTATACGCATATATTGTTTATATAATAAATTACGCTGTGCGTATCTATGTGTGTAACGATTTTAGAGTTCGGATTCTAGAGTTAGGGTTAGTTTTAGGGTTAGGGTTACGGTTACGGTTAACAGTCTAGCTAGGGTTAGGGTTAGGGGATTAATACGATATACACCGTTACAGCGCTAACTGTTTTCAACTGAATAGACGTCAGTGATTAGTAGAAATAAGACAATTTTTTACATGAAATAAATTCGAAAACAAAAATATTTTTCTGTTCTATAACACACAATAGATAAGTATACGCAGTTTGAAAGTCTTTCCGTACCAAAAACACTACATAAAACATAAATGAAAACTGGTGCCCCCGTTTTAAAATAGATCCCATTCATGTTTGTGTTAATTTATCTTTCAGTGAAAAACAGAAGCAGTACCCATGTACCTTTATAGGGTCTCTCAGACATGTGGGAGAAAGAGAGGGAGATATTCTCAATTCCCAAACTTATCAAGGTATGTTCTCCGTAGATGAAGAATTCTCGATGCTAATGCCTAATTGTCTTTGGAGTCGCGAGATTTAAACACAGTCGGACAGTTGCAGATAATATATGACTTTCGACTTTTCTTCTGTTCTTTATTCTAATCAATTATATTTGATCACCTACCACGTGTCTGGTATGACACTTCAAATTCGGCTGTCAATCTCTTTGGCAGCCTAATTTAACTCCATGCGATTCCGACTGGCCTATCCTATTCCCGCCCACTTCCGTATTAAAACTGTTCGTATTCCTTGCTTTGAATGTTTATATGTGACAGCCTATCAATTTACTCACCTACTTGCATTAAGGTGGCGCCAGAAGAGTTGACAGACGTAATGCATTGCATAATCTTATAGATTTTTGCACGTCCTACAAAGATGCATGGGAGATACTATTCCTTACAAAATCTCTCAATGAAACATTGTAGCAAGACCATTTAATCTATTCATCTGGTTTTTGAAAGAAAAAAATTATCACACCATGCTGAGAGTTTCATTTTACTTTGGAGTGTCATAGTTTTGTAGATTACTTGTGAACTGCCCTTCATTGATGACCAATTCACTAATGGAATGCATTTGTTGATTTGTGTGTTTCTGTCAAGTGTAGTGTGATTAATATTGATCCGCATCAATTTTTAAATAGCACCCCGTCACTCAATGTCTGTCTGTCTGCCAGATAGATAGGTAGATATCTATCTATCTATCTATCTATCTATCTATCTATCTATCTATCTATCTATCTATCTATCTTCAGTTATGGGACTGCGGCCATGATGTGGGTCTGCCTCAAAGGGGTGAGTAAAAAAAATCGACCACAGCACTTATTTTTAAAGTCTAATGCTTATTCTGTTGGTTTCTCTTGCCAAACTGCTAAGTTACTGGGACGTAAAGAATCCAACATCAGTTCCCAAGCGGTAGTGAGACACACACAGCGTGTGTGTGTGTGTGTGTGTGTGTGTGTGTGTGTGTGTGTGTGTGTGTGTGTGTGTGTGTGTGTGTGTGTAACTGGCTTCTTTCACAGTTTCCGTCTAGCAAATTCACTTGTAAATCAATAATTGGCTCGGATCCACAGCAGGTAACATTTGTGCAAATTGCCACAAACCGTGGCTGAGCCCGAAGTCGCGTGACTGCAAAGGGCGGGCGTTTTAACCACTCAACCATGCTTGCGCCAAGCATACAGCCGGAGATAAGTAGATGCATGCACGCATGCGCACACCCATCTATATACAGAGAAAGTAAATGCAACAGTTATACATTACATGAATATTTTTCTACTATAGACGCAGGACCTAAAATCTTGTGGGAAGGGGTTAAGGCAATTACATCGACCCCTTGAATAATGAAAGTAAAGTTAATCTCGGCGGGATTTGAACTCATAACACCAAGAAGGACGAAATGCCGCTAGGCATCTACTCCGGCTTGCCAACAATCCTGCCAGCGCGCAGCCTCAGATTGCATGAATAATATTCGAAACTTGTACAGGTCTTATCAATGAATCGAAAGCCGATCGCAATTTTTGTATGTCAGAAACATAATTCCGCCTGGTAATGGTGATAGCGTAATCATACAGTAGATTTATTGGTCAGAGAAATTTATAATACGGCATTTTATTACGTATTGTTTACACACACACACATGTGTAAATGCGTGTGTTATTTTTAAAAGTGATGCTCAAGCATGGCTACAGTTAAATGACTGAAGCAAGGAAAAAAATTTACATATATGAGTAAGGCAGCGAGCTGGCTGAAACGCTAGCATGCTTTCGGTGTTTCTCAAGGTATACGTGAGTAATTTTTTATGGAATTTCCATAGTGCTAACATAGTTTTGTTTTTGTATCAGTGTTTTAAACACTTCGTTAATTGTTTTTGTGCTGCTTTGCAGCAATTTGTTTGTGTTTTCTCTCCTCTTTTAAGGAGAGTTAGCTATGGAGAAAAAGACTGTTTTTTTCAGACCTTAGTGGGTCTGAACAATCATCGTCAGAAGAACTGCTTAGAGAAGTAGGGAAAATGGATGAAATAATTAAGATGAAAAGAAGAAAAACTTCGCGGAAGTGACAAGACAGGAGGAAGAGGAAATTGACGTCAAGAGAATCAGTGATTAAAAAATATTGACCTGTTGAAAGGAGTACAATGTGGAGATGTCCCTTCCAAAAGAAATGTTGGAAGGTATCAGAAAGAAAGCAGTTACATACAAAATATTCTCAACGAAAGCAGGCAAGATTGAAAACATAAATACAAGCCAAATAGAAAAATCACTAAGGCCCATGTGGCAGGATATAATCTTTTTAAGGAGACGAACGAGATTTGGTACAGTGGAAGTGAGGTTCGCAAAAGAACAAAACGCAAAGAAACAGGTAGCAAAGACAACAAAGGACGAAATGGTGTTGTTGCCCACTTATATGGGCAGAAGAGCAACTAGGATTAAAGTCGAAGGTATTCTATCAGAAATAGCCATGGTCTGTTTAGCGGCCGCAGTCCTCAAAGGGAGTGAGGACGAAATAGCGTTGCTCCAGGCCGCGGGAACCATATGCGAGATGTGGAGGGGTAAGACACGCGAGATGAAAGTGCAGGCATCAGCGGAAACCTTGGTAAAAATAGCAGAGATGGTCGTGTTTGATGAAGCAGAGATGAAGGTCAAGGTGGAGGGCAGAGTCCCAAGATGCTACAAATGTGGTCTAAAGAGTCACATTAGAGTAGACTGCCCTTCAGCGCCCCGAGAAAAAAAGTGAAGAACAGTCAAAGAAAGCAAAGGAACGTGCAGAGGTAATAGAAAAAGAAGAGAAACTACCAGATGAAGCAGCATGGAAAGTGGTAGGCGGAAAGTAATCTGAATTCTGAACCCCAACCCAGACCCACCGAACCTATACCTCCTCAGACCCTCCCTTCTCCCACAGACACCGATCCTACCCATTCCTCTCCAAGAAAACGCGCGCACACACACGCACACGCACACGCGCACGCACGCACGCACGCACGCACGAGAAATCTCAAACTGCCTCCCCTCAGACTAAAAAGATATGTGCAGTAGCGAAAATTGACGATTCAAACGAGGATTTGGTTAAAGAAATACTGGAATGGGATGACTATAAGGGAGTAGGATCCGAAGTGTTTGGTAATATTAAGCGGTGGCACCGTTTTTTCTACCACCGGAAGAACAGTTGGAGAGCGTGCTGATACATAAAAATGGATCTGGGTGGTGGGGGATAGAGATGGATTGAAAGGAGCTACCGGAATATTCGACATACGAGAAGTTGCTAGAACTATATGGACAAGATATGCTAGAAGGATAAAGGGTAGAAATGGGGTCGCTCGGAAGTGGGGCTGAGTGGTCCCATTCCATTTTTTCATCTTTATCATTCATCTTTATCATGTTTGGTTTTTCGATTCGCCGTTTTGTGTCCCCAGGTGTGATGTGTTGTCCCCTCTATGTTGGTCCCCTGGTGACCAAAAAAAAAAAAAAATCAAGAAACGTTAGCTCGCCGGGCGAAATGCTTAGCGGTATTTCGTCTGTCTCTACATTCTGAGTTCAAATTCTGCCTTTCATCCTTTCGAGGTCGATAAATTCAGTACCAGTTGCCTACTGGGTCGTTCTAATCGACTGATCCCCTCCCACAAAATTTCAGGCCTTATGCCTAGAGTATAAAGGAATATATATATATATATAAATGAAATATTCAAACACTGAGATTTGAAGTTAGATGTCACTACTGTTCATATCATCTGTGGTTAAATTCAAAATTTGATGATATCACCAGTAGTGGCATGGGTGGAACGCAGTTATAATAGCTTTAAGGAGCTATGAATTATAAATTTGCACGAAGCATAATGATGCTTAATGAGCATCTACCTGCTAGAAATAAGAGCTAAGTCTTAAATAATCCACCGTAGCGCACCAATATAACAGAGAAAAACAGTATGCGAGGAAAACAGAAAGAATTAAAACATTTAACAGCACAAATAAAAATATTATGCAATTAGGGATATCCACAAACCAGGTTTCGGCTTTTGGTTATTTAACCTTGAGCCTCGTCAGGTGGACCACCAGTTTAAATCCCTGACTGTTTATGTTAGTCTCTGACTGTGCAACTGTCATATATATATATATATATATATATATATATGAGTAGTCAGAGTGAACGAGAGTATATAAGAGCGAGAGAGAGAGAGAGAGTATATAAGAATAGACGACGATAATAGCTGAGATAAACTGACAGATTGATAATTAGGAAGGCAACACACGTTCGTTATTGTACATTTACGTTTAAATAGAATTATGGCTGAATTAGATCAACCTAGTTTGCCTGAGGCCGCTTATTTTTAGAAAGTCCCAGAACGATATAAAATTAAGTTTAATGGTTAGTAATATCGAACTGTAAAGTTAGTGAATTGGCAAATTCATAAACACAACAGCAATAATTGAGCTAACATCTCGTCATATAAAGCACAACATGAAGTAGAACTACAGGGGGTAGCAATTATTCGGCTTTTAATGTTAATTGCTTTCACGCCTGGAAATTCTCAAAGACAGACGTTTGTGAGTCATTGTATTAGCTTTGACGTCATTGACGCTTTTGAAGTGGTAAATATTTTATCACTAAAGCTATTGACAAAGCTGCTAGCTTCTCTGGCGATGAGACGAGACAAGCAATTAGGTTTAGACAACTTATTAGACAATGGTGAACATATTAAGGTGAGGAACTTCATACTTTTGTTAAAATATACCTGCAAGAGAAAAGAGACATCGAGAGCAAGTGGCGGTGTGTGATCTAAATGCATAAAATGATGTTGAGAAGAAACAAAAACCGAAAAAGCTACCAGTAAAATTAAGTATTTTCAGCAACATTTTACGGATTACTGATGCGCCTAACCTCATTATAACGATAAGATGGCCTTTCAAGTAAACAGCGAGGGTTTCTTTGCTTTGAGCCTGAAACGGCATTCTATGGACTTCGGTTAAACTGACGGAAAGTTTTATGAAGAAAACTGATGAGGAAATAGAACAGAAGAGAAATTGAAAGAGAAATTACTTGGTAATTGAAAAACTAAAAGGAATGCTTGTGGGCTAAAGTTGCATTGAAACATACCTCATCACCGCCCGAGACCATGATATGTAACAAGTTGTATCAGATGGTTTTATTTGAAATTTAAACACCACTGAAAGAAAAGGAATTAAGTGTTGTGTATATATATATATATATATATATACACATGTATGTATTGTGTGCGTGTTCCGTCATTAGTATTTCTATATACCTATATAGATATGTGCACACACAAAATCAATTCGGTCCTTGGTCTCATATAATCACTGGAAGAATCATTTCCCCATCTCCGAGATTTTCATAAAATGAGCTTCCAATGTGGTGTTTGTTCCGTGTGGTCGTTTGGTCAATTAAAAATAGCAGCTAAATATTTCTAATATCAAATCAATCGTCTTAGACACAGTTTAGTTTTCGCCTGGAATTTATTTTGTAATGGAACCGGCATGTTCAGTGCCAGAAAATATCTGACAATTGGAGCGTTTGATGATTGGTAATCAGGAGCTAACGAATAACAAAGGAACATCGATATGCTATTGGTGTTCTTTCTTACGAAATATATAGAACTCCTTAAGAAGTGCTCGAGTCGAACGCGAACCAAAGGATAAGAATTATATCAACTCAAATTAGGTAATCAACTTATTATACACCCCCCCCCCCCCACATATATCGCATTGATAAGTGGTTAGAGCCTCGGGCTCACAATCACGAGGCAGTGAGTTCGATTCCCAGACTGGGCTGTGTTGTGTTCTTGAGCAAGATACTTTATTTCACGTTGCTCCAGTTCACTCAGCTGAAGAAATGAGTTGACACATCACTGGTTCTAAGCTGTATCGGCCCCTTTGCCTTTCCATTGGACAACACCGTTGGCATGGTGAGGGGGGGGGCTGGTATGGGTGACTGCTGGTCTTTCATAAACAACATTGTTCGGACTTGTGCCTCGGGGGTAACTTTCTATGTACAAACTCATGAACATTCATAACCGAAAGCGTCCATAGGCGGTTTCAAGCCTCCTTCCCATCCACATGGTTCCGGGTTCAGTCCCACTGCGTGGCACCATGTTAAAGTGTATTCTGGTATAGCCCCGAGCCGACCAAAGCCTTGTGAGTGGATTTAGTAGACGGAAACTGAAAGAAGCCCGTCGTGTATACATACATACATATACATATATATATATATATGTGTGTGTGTGTGTTCCACCACCACGTGACAACCGGTGCTGGTGTGTTTACTTCCCGCGTAACTTTTGCAAGAGAGACTGATAGAATAAATACCAGGTTTAAAAAAAACTAAACGTAGGAGTGGCTGTGTGGTAGGTAGCTTGCTTACCAACCACATGGTTCCGGGTTCAGTCCCACTGCGTGGCACTTTGGGCAAGTGTCTTCTACTATAGCCTCGGGCCGACCAAAGCCATGTGAGTGGATTTGGTAGACGGAAACTGAAAGAAGCCCGTCGTATATATATATATATATATATATATATATATATGTTTGTGTGTCTGTTTGTCCCCCCACTATCGCTTGACAATCGATGCTGGTGTGTTTACGTCTCCGTAACTTAGCGGTTCGGCAAAAAAGACCGATAGAATAAGTACTAGGCTTACAAAGAATAAGTCCTGGGGTCGATTTGCTCGACTAAAGTCGGTGCTCCAGCATGGCCGCAGTCAAATGACTGAAACAAGTAAATTTCGCTGTAGCTGAAGAGTTAACGAAAAGAATTTACTTTATTCGCAAGATAGTAATTTACTAAAGTAGAAGCAGTTTATAATTGCAGAGAAGTTCAGATTTCTGGATTATGGAAAGGTTTTGTGGCAGCTTCTATTAATGGAGGCATTAGAGGAGCAGGTGCAGTGATCGTGGTTCTAAACGGATCTAGGAGATTGGTGAGACCAAGGAACAAGATCAGAAACGTGGCGCGGACTACACAAAGGACGACCCACCACCAGGCGGTGTTAAACACGGTGAGTGATTATTATTGCCACCTAATCAGAACTGTTCCTCGGAAAGGCTTCCACACAATTTACTTTCAGTTAGATTTTGTGTGGCCAGAGTATATGATAGAAAGCACTTAAAGTGTCGAGTCGTAGATTCGAACCGCAAACCACTTCATTTCGAAGCAATGCGGAGATAATACCTCCGTCTCTAGTTCAAAGTCAACTAATGTTGACGTCACAAAGATACGTCAGATCAGTTAAACGGTTGTTAACTTTACAATGTTTTAATAATTACAGAGCGACACTCGTCGTTTTGATTACAAAAGATCTCCAGCTACAATGATTATGGAGATCTAAAGTTTGACATCATGCGATAATATTCAATGTTGAGTCGTGAGGTTTATTGATTTAAAAACAGGACTGTATTTGTGTAAAGTATCTGTCAAGTCTACGATTGATGTAAAGATCCGCAATTTCCCGCCAATATTTCAAACTGCTTTGATATACACACCGCCCGAGTCTATGGCATGTAACAAGTTGTATCAAATGGTTTTGTTTGAAATGTATCCCCCACTGAAAAAATAATCACTGTGTATAGTTATATGTGAATAGATATATAAACATACGTGTGTGTGTGTGTGTGTGTGTGTGTGTACAGGGCGAGCCAAAAATCATGTACAATACATGTTTAATACGCTTTTTTCCCTAAATTGAATAGAATAAATAAAATGATGGATACTCACGTGCATGTAAATGTTCCGATCAATAATTATCCGGATTGTTGCTATAGTAACGAAGCTAAAGCACACAGAGTGAAACCGCTTGGCAAAGATTGACTTTGAACTCTGCTATGCATGGGCACTAAATTCGAATGTTCTATCCCACTTCCGTTGTTTGCAGTAGGGCTTGGAAGGAAGCTGTGTAGCGTGTGATCATCGCATTAACCATGACAGAGAAAGTTGAGTAGAGAATCTGCATCAAATTTTGTCAGAGACTTACGCAAAGTCCCCAAAAAGTTTTCATCGTTCTCGACACAATCAAGATCTTGTGCAACTGAAACTCGAGTTTCTTTTTGCTCAGCTCAAAGCAGTTTTGGCACAAATTTGGCAGACACGCGTCTCATACCCAAATCTTCTGTGATAATGGACTGAATTAATTACTCTACTCATCTTCTGATAACCACAGATGGTAATTCGACGATTTCCCCACACAGCTGCACGTTTTTCTCAGTTCTGCTGGTTACATGTCTACCAGAACGTTCGTCACTATTGACATTCTTTCGGCCATCTTGGAAATGTCTGAATCCCTCGTACACCTGTGTGCGGCTCATGCACTCCTCTCCATACACCTTCTGCAACTTTGCATAAGCCTTTGAGCAGGTATCGCCATGACAACTTTCTCTGCCATGGTTAATGCGACGACCAAACGTTGCACACCTTCCTTCCAAGAATTGCTTTACGTAGCGGGAGTTAAAACTTAGTGCGCATGCACAAGAGTTCAAAGCCAATCTTTCCCAAGCAGCTCCACTCTGCATGCTTTAGCTTTGTTACAGTCCGGATACGTATTGCTTAAACCTCGTATAGGATGACCAGAATGCATAGCAATAACAATTGCGCAAAGCTCCACGTTTTGGTACTTGGCTTTTGGGGACACGGACACACACACACACACTCACTCACTCACTCACTCACTCTTAATCTTTACCTCTCGAGGAAATGTCTTAATTACCTAATGACAATTAAGATAAGCTCCACATAAGAAGTGAGTGAATGATATTATCAGAAATTAACAATACTCCAAAGTTGGTATGCTGTTAAGGAAAAGAACAGATTTCTTTCTTGGAGATAAGTGGAATATGACAGATACTTGTTTCGGGCTCAATCACCGTCCTCAGCATGACAATTGTCCGACTTTAATATTCAGGAGGCAGAGAATTTGGAATGGTGCAAAAGAAGGGTAGAAACCTACCACTACTGCTACTACCACTACTACTACTACTACTAATAATAATAGTAATAATAATTTCAAATTTTGGCACAAGGCCAGCAATTTCGGGGGAGGAGGTTAGTCGATTACTTACACTCCAGTGCTCAAGTGGTATTTATTTCATCGACCCCGAAATGATCAAAGACGAAGTCAACCTAGGTGGAATTTGAACTTAGGAGAGCCTGCTCGTGAAATTAACTTACAAGTGGCCGATCACTCCAAAGCCACGTGGACCCTTAACGTAGTACTCGGGGAGATTCAGCATGACACAGTGTGACACGGTTTGCCCTTTGAAATACAGGTACAACAAAAACAGGAAGAGACAGTGAGAGAAAGTTATGGTGAAAGAGTACATACAGCAGGGCTCACCATCACTCCCTGCCGGAACCTCGCGTAGCTTTAGGTATTTTCGCTCAATAAACACCCACAACGACCGGTCTGGGAATCGAAACCGTGATCCTATGACCGCGTGTCCATTGCTGTAACCACTGCGCCTTTCGTCATAAATATTTACTTATATTATTACTATTATTCTGTGATAATATTTTAAAGTACAGTTTAAAGATCACAAAACATGGAACATACTTAAGCAGGCTATCCCTTGTTTTTGATGTTCTACATGTTTTAGTTATTGGAATGAAGTCAAGCTGGGGAACGCCTTGAAGGGTTTTAGTTGAAGAAATCAACCCCAGTACAAAATTTTAAGGTTGTCACTTTTTCAATTGATCATTTACACCTAACCGCTACGTCACAGGAACGTAAAAAACCGACAACGCTTGTCAAAGGATGGTGGCTGTGGTGGTGGGACTAAGAGGCACTGACAGAACTACACACACAAACAAACATACACATTTACAAGGTGCTGGTCGACTCGGAACAACAGTAGACGACACTCGCCCAAGATATTGTGCACTGAAACCGAAATGAAGTGATGCAAAGCGGGTTCTTGGACCCACGGCCATACCTGCCCTAACGATGTTTTACAGTTAGCTTTGCAATGGTTTTGTTTTTGAGACTAAAGTGTAAAACCCCTTTTCAGTCCTGAATAACCATGGGATGCGCCTAGAAAGTTCCCATCCGAGGCACAAGTCCGGGGAAGGTTGTTTTATGGAAGTCCAGCAGTCGTCTATGCATACCTGCCTCTGCCACTCCACCTCACCGATGTTATCCAAGAGAAAGACATAAGGGCCGATGCAGCTTAGCACCAGTGACGTCACAACTGATTTCTACAGCTGAGTGAATTGGAACAACGTGAAAATAAAGTGTCTTGCTCAAGATTACATCACACAGCCCGCTCCAGGAATCGAACTCACAACCTCATGATTATGAGCCCGCCGCTCTAGCCATTGAGCAATGTGCTATGACAGAAATGCGATCTTCTCCATTTGGGAATCGAACCCCGGCTGCCGTGGTGAAAGCGGGGATCCTAATTCCTGTTGAGAGGAATTCTTTGGGGTTTTTGAATCTATGCATTATTTATGAATTCATTGTTCCTTTCACTTCTCAATTGACACAAATTGCACCACCACCACCACCACCGTCTCTTGTTTTCTTTTGTACTTCACCTTCATGATTTCTCACGACTTTTTGGAAACTTTTTGGAAAACTGAAGGAACCCGTCTTCGCCTTCGTCACCACCATCATCAGCATTATCGTCATGATATTAAATTCTGCTTATGTTGACTTTGCCTATCAGCGTCACAGGGACGATAAAGTAAAGTGCAAGTCAAGAACTGGGGCTGATGTAATCATCGTTCCCCTCCCCTCAAAAACAGTTGGCCCTGTGCCAAACTTTGAAATAATAATAATATTATTATTATTATTATTATTATTATTATTATTATTATGCGGCGTGCTGGCGGAATTGTTAGTATGCTGGACGAAATGTTTAGTGGTATTTCGCCCGTGGCTTCGTTCTGAGTTCAAATCCTGCCGAGGTCGATTATGCCTTTCATCCTTTCAGGCTCGATAAATAGAGTACCAGTTGTAATCGACTCATCCCCTCCCACAAAATTTCAGCCCTTGTGCCGATAGTAGAAAGGGTTATCATCATTATTATTAATATAATTATTATCACCCATTATGACTACGCCCCAGATAAGAGTACTTCAGACACATGCATCACAACCTCAAATGAGGAATAAGTAGAAATTTTACCGGCGTGTGTGTTAAATTATAAAGCACAAAAAGAAAATGACTCTCCCCAGACACAACAGAACATATATATATATATATATATATATATATATATATATATATATATATACATATATATATATATATATATATATATATGTAAACTTATATAGATGTTCTGTTGTGTCTGGGGAGAGTCATTTTCTTTTTTGTGCCTTATAATTTAACACACATGTATCTCTCTCTCTCCCTCTCTCTCTCTCTATCTATCTATCTCTATCTCTCATATATATATATATATATATATATATATATATATATATATATATATATGTGTGTGTATGTATGTATGTATGTATGTATCTGTCTATCTATGTGTGTGTGTGTGTATATCTCTTTCTTTCTATACATACATACATATATATATATATATATATATATATACACACACACATATGTGTATATATCTTGATATATATATATTTCTATATGTGCACATATCTATATATATATATATATATACACATACACATATGTGTATATATCTAGATATATGTATATTTGTATATATATATATATATATATATATATGTATATGTCTCTCTTTCTTTTTTTACGATTCTCTCAACTCCCTGCCTCTCCCCCTCTCGTGTACAAATTGATGAAAACTAATAGAATTACGTATATTTTTTTCTCTGTATATTATCATCTTTACTTTTAGTAGAATGAGACATTTCAAAGTAAATAGACTAATAAGAATATAAATGATCATATACATACATACATACATACATACAATATATATATTTATTTATTGTGTGTGTGTGAGCGCGCGTGTATATATAAGTACTTTCTAAGAAAATTGGAAAAAGTGTATGCGTGCTTATGTATGTATGTACGTATGTACATACATATGTATGCATATACATTTTCCTTAATTTTCTTCGGAATCTAACATCTCAATAACTGTCAAATACTCGTGGGTTGATTTGTTTTTGTCTTTTTTAATGCTTGTCATTTATTTATTATCCTTGTTATTTTCTTTTTTCTTCGCTTTTCCATCAGCTTCTTCTTTTACTGCTGTCACCGTCACCTACAACAACACCACCGCTGTCATCATCGTCGTCGTCATCATCATCAACACCGTCGTTGTTGTCGACGCCATCATCATCATCATCATCATCATCATTATCCTCGTTGTGCTTTATGACCGTCATCATTAACTTAAATAAGACCGATATTTGCATTCATTATCGCTACTACGCCACCCCCGCCACACCATCATTATCCTGATAGTTATCATCATTATATGTCTCTCGTGCAACTGCTCACAACTCCTCATAACTCGGCTGCTATTATTGGGTTTTAGTAGCTTCTCGCACCTGTGGTTGAGTGCCGCTGCGCCACATTGGCGTCACCATTCCTGTCCACATCCCTCACTGACTCATTTCCTGCCTCGAATTGTGGTGCAAAACGCAACCGTAAAGCCGCATTCATCTACTTGGAACCGAATATTGTGCGCCTTTCTGGTTTCGGTAAATAGATGCATCAAAAATCTTTCGTTCGTTTCTGTTTCCCTACATAACCCAAGATAGGCGCAGGAGTGGCTGTATGATAAAGCAGCTTGCTTCTCAACCACATGGTTCCGGGTTCAGTCTCACTGTGTGGCACCTTATATATATATATTTGTAAGTGTCTGTGTCTGTCCCCTACCTCCTTCGCTTGACAACCGCAGTTGGTGTGTTTACAGTCCGGTAATCTAGCGGTTCGGCGAAAGATACCGACAGAATATGTTCTAGGTTTACAAAAAATTAGTCCCGGCGTCGATTTGTTCGACTTAAGGCAGTGCTCCATCATGGCCGCAGTCAAATGACTAAAACAAGTAAAAGAATAAAAGAAAAACTATCTTGGTTGTAGTAACGCAGTCATCGTGTTTCTCATTTTTCCATCAACCCTATGAACGTTATTAGTAGAAAGAGCGAGTTAAGCCGGTGAGTTGGCAGGACCGGTAACACGCCGCACAAATCGCCTAGCGGCATTCCGTTCTGAGTTCAATTGCCTGCAATGTCGACTTTACCTTTCATCCTTTCGGAGTTGATAAAATAAGCACCAGATAAACATTGGGGTAGATGTAATCGACGTAGCCCTTCCCTAAAATTGAAGGCCTTGTGGTAAAATTTGAAACCATTATTAAAAGAATAGCGATTGAAAGAAATAGAGTATGAGTTGATCTAGTTCAAGAGTTTGACGAAAAGATTTGGAAAAACATTGCAACTGCGGTGCAACGTGGAACATGCAGCCTGCATTAATAATGCGAAGGCTTGTCTGCTTGATTGGAAAGCAACAAATGGTGCTGGACCCGTAGTTTGGCAACAAATCAAACAATTCGGTGTTCGGCGGTTCGGGTCGGATGCATAATATTTCGCTTCAAGCAGATGTATGCGGTTTTGAAGTTGTTTTGCCCGACTGTTCGGGGTGGAGTTGTGTTGGAGGTGACTGTGCACTTTAGTGCCTACATCAATGGTCTACCGTGGGGCTTACTAAGAGAGGTGGGGAAGCTGCAAGAGGTTATTAACGGCAGTTGAAATATTAGATGTTGTGAGCGGTTGCACGAGAAGAAAATAGCTCGGATAGAATAACATGAAAAAAATATGAAAATTAAACAGAGCATCATGAAAAAAAGACAAAATGTCATTGAAGTAATAATTTTTAGATGGAGAAAATCAATAGAAAAAACATTTAAAAATGAAAAGAAATTATTTCCAATCTCTGTCATAAAATATATTTTTCTCAGGACATTTTTCAGCCTACTATTCGTAGGAACGATAGCCTTGATTGAATTGCTTCTTTACATCGTATTAGCGTCTTTAAAGCAAAAGCCTATTTGGCAGTCATTTTGCAACAATTTTCTTCACGTGACCTGACACATAGGGTGAGATCTAAACTTATAACGACTAACAAGGAATCAACTTTCAAACTGAAAACTGCTCAGACGTCAGATACTGTGGAGATGTGGATGGTTACGAAACACACTCTTGTACCACTAAAATCCCTGAAATAATCCTATAAATACACAACGCTCCTCAACCGATACAAACAGTATATTTCCTTTTCTGTTGTATTTTACAATTCGACTACTTGTGGCTATTCTTTTACTCTAACTAGCCCTCCACCGGTTACAACGAGGAGGGTACCGGATGATCTGATCAATGGAACAGCCTGCTCGTGAAATTAATGTGCAAGTGGCTGAGCACTCCACAGACACACGTACCGTTGGGGTAGTTCTTAAGTAAATTCAGTGTGACACGAAATGTATCAAGGTTGGGCCTTTGTATTACAGGCAAAACTTATTTTTGTCAGCAGAGTGAAGAGCAGAATGCACCACCGGGAGCTGAGCTCACGACCTAACAATCGTAAGCTAATTACCTTAACCATTAAGCCACGCGCCTTTTTTTACTCTTCGTATTCAAGTACAAATTATCTGTAGTTTACTTGTTCCAGTCACTGGGCTGCAACCATGTTGGGACACCGCCTCCTTGGAGGGGTTAGACGAAGAGAGCGAACCCTGTACTTATTTGTTCAAATCTGGTATTTATTCTATCGATAAATTTTTAACGACGACCTATCAGGTCATCCCATAAGTTGTGTCCGAATTTTGAATAAAAAAAACAAGTGATCAAATATTATATTTAATTGAAATTTAATCATCAATGTACTTTCCCTGATTATCTATGACTTCCTTCCGTCTATTTACAAGCTTTTTAATCTTATCAATGTAAAACTCTTTTGGTTTCAAAGCGAAGAACTCTGAAATGTCACTTTCGACCTTCTCCTGGCTTGCGAAAGTTACGTCCCCCAAACAAATGGTAGTGTGAAGGAGCAAGGTCGGGAGAATAAGGTGGATGAAGAATTTTTTCCCAACCAAGCTCTTCGATCTTCTGTGATGTGAACCTTGCAGTATGGGGTCGCGCATTGTCTTGATGAAACATCACTCTTTTTCCATTCACTAAAGCGGGTATTTTTTCTTCAAAGCTTGGTTCAAACACTCTAATTGCTGACAGTAGACTTAAGCATTGATTGTTGCATTAGGTGGTAACAATTGAAAGTGAATTACTCCTTTGCAATCCCACCAAATAGAGAGAAGAAACTTTTTTCCAAGAAGTTCCCTTTTCGGTTGTGGTTGAGCTTTTTCCCTTTTACCAAGCCACTTACCATTTTTCGTCACCAGTCACAAGTCTATCCTAAATGGGTGAAAGGAGTTCGCGAGAATGGATAGAAGAGCAGATGTCAACTCGGGATTTGCGGTTGCTTTCAGACAATTCATGAGTCACCCATTTTCCAAGTTTAGGAATCTTTCCAAGTTGATGAACATGACGATGAACAGTTGTATGGTTTGAACTAAGCTTTATTGCCAATTCTTCAACTGATAATGCAAGATCTTTTTCAAGTAATGCCCCAAGGAGCTTATCATCAAACTCAACTGGACGTCCTGTTCGATCTTCATCTTCAAGGCTGAAATCTCCACTTCTGAATTTTGCAAACCATCTTCTGCACATTCTTTCATTCAAGCATTCTTTCCCATAAACTGATTATATATTTCGAGCCGCTTCGGCTGCAGAGTTTCCTTTTTTATACTCACAAAGCATTATGAGCCTCAAATGTTCTTTGGATACTTCCATGTTAGAAAGGGTTTTAATCAAAGAAATTTCAATTCTATCATTCTGTAAAATAATATTTAATTAGTATAATGTAGAGAAATGCATAAAAATAATTTTAAATTCCATTAGACATTCTAAAATACTATTAAATTTCATTCAGTTTTAATAAAGGTAAAATCGGACAGAACTGATGGGATGACCAGACACTTGCATTTTAATAACAGTTGGAGAGAGAGAGAGAGAGAGAGAGAGAGGGAGAGGGAGAGACTGACTGTGGTTATATATCGCTTGGTTCGATTGTATGATTGTCCTCACCCTATGAGTAAGGTGACCACGAGTTATTGTGGCAAATATGATGTCTAACGTTTGTGAAGACAGTGAAGGTCTTATTTGTGAGTTTTGCATGATTAGAGAATGTGTAGCACGAAAAGTGTTTTTGTGTTGACGACGAAACAAGAAAAAGGTCGCCATGACTCAGAAGAATGTTGACAGGATTTCTATTCAGTCAAGCTGAGCTTGTATGGTGTCAGGTGTTTCTACTGCATGAGGATAACGATCTGCCTATTGATACAGAAGAATAACGATTATAGTCATGACGATGATGATACAGAAAAGATGAGGAGTGAACAGTCGTATTATCTACACAAGATTATATATTGCTAGGAGTGACAGCAAACAAATGATTGTTAAGACCATCAGCTGATTTCCTTCATATTTCACTTAGGCCCCTTCCAGCCCCACGCTCAACATTTTCAACATTATATCAATAAAAAGGTTTGAAACATTGGCAAAAACAAATATTCCGCTTCATACGGTTTCATACAGGTTAATTTTCGGCCTCAGCAGGATACCTTAGCTTAGTGGGCTATCCTAACCGAAAAAAAGTGTGTCCGAACCGAAAGGAAAGAGTAAAATTCCGCTCCACTATCTCATTATTTATTATTTTCAGAGAGGAAAATGATGGAGAGTGTGAAAATAGTGCAACAAATAAGAATGGTAATCATCCATTTTGTCTGTGGATTTCTGGAGGAATTGCTAGTGCCACTGAGGGTTTCCAGGATCTTGAACACTAGTGGAAGGTTAGATTTTCCTCAGACTGATGACCAACCCAAAATGGTTGCAATAGAATAAATTTCGTTAATGTAACCAAGATCTTAAGAGATGGTAGTGTTCAGTAGGGTGACAAATGGTGTCTCTTACCCAACCACCGGATGATGGTGGTAAACCGGGTGACAGATGATATCTACCCAACTTAGAATAGAAACGGTTCTTTCTTCGAAGGCTTTCCTCAGAGTTTCCATCCGCTAAATTTAACTCGGAGGGCTTTGGCCCCCTTCAATTCTGTGACGGAAAATAGTTTCTTCAGATGACGTTGAGTGGTATCGGACCGAGAATCCCGTAGTTCGAAAGCGATTTACTTTCTCACACAACAATGCTAGCACTTGTTGGCGATATGGTAAGTCATGTTCTTGTGTTTGAAGTGTTAGCTAAAGCACGGAACAAAAGCGGGGGGGGGCATGTCAATAAAAAGGGAACAAAGCAAGATAACAATTTATTATTTAAGAAGGAGACATTCCACAAAAGAATCCATATCCTCTTGACAGTTTACCCAAAATTGAAATCCTTATCATGTATATTCAAACAGGTTTTATTTGATGAAGAAAATCAATAAAGCTTCTTTTATAAATGCCTGATTTACAAAGTCACATTTTAGAAATGACAACCTCTTTAGAGATTTCAATATGATGCTTCGTTGATCCAATAAACATTTTCACATGAAAATGCATCTCAAGATCTCTCTTAAATAAAGGCAACAAAAATGTTTTAACATCTTGTTGGAATCACAGAGTTTTAATTCAAAAGGTCAGATCAAGAAACCTGATGCATATATGTATATATATACACAAGAAAAGGCATAAATTATTGGATTTACATACCTAATTATTTGTGCATCGCAGACTTACAACTGTTTCTCATATGCTCTATAGATCCGACGATAGTTCCGTATATTCAGATTCCATGCATCTACTGCGCGGGCTTTGAAAACGATAGTATTTGTTAACATCGTTCAATCTTTTCAATCGTTCAGGTTGCCGATTGAGTAAAACCAACTATGAACGCACCTGAAAATAATATCAGAAACAGCTGTAAGGCAACGATGCACAAATACAGTTCATTATTTATTCCATTTCTTATATGTTACTCTGTGTGAAAAATACCATATTAACTGAGAATGTAAGCATGGATTTACGAAGTCGCCTGGTGATAGACTTCCATACTAACTGAAAGAATATATACTTTCCTGGATCAGAACTCTGTACTTCCACAAGTTCAAAAAGGTTATAAAAGGAATTCTTATGGATGCAAAGATCAATTACTCATAAATAAAATGATTGCAGAGAATTGCCGGAGCAACAAGAAGCTGATTATAGGAGCACTCCGTCGGTTACGACGACGAAGGTCCCAACTGATGCGATCAACAGAACAGCCTGCTCGTGAAATAAACGTGCAAGTGACTGAGCAAGCCAGAGATACGTGTACCCTTAACGAAGTTCTCAGGGAGATTCAACGGGACACAGAATGTGACAAAGATGGTCCTTTGGAATACAGGTACAACTAATTTTTGCCAGCTGAGTGGACTGGAGCAATGTGAAATAAAGTGTCTTGCTCAAGGACACAATGCGTCACCGGAAATCGAACTCACGGCCTTACGATCGTGAGGCGAATGCCCTGACCACTCAGCCAGGCTTAAGTATTATGACAGAACTGAAGCTGAGTATGGCATGGATAGTCTACAGGAAAGTGTTTGATAGCCTCCCACGTAATCGACTACTCAAGGCCCTTGAGTTATATAAGATCTCGCCTGTCGCCTCCAAATTCTTACAAGGTAGCATGGCCAAGTGACATACGTGTCTCCTAAACCATAGTAATGGGATGAGCCAATCTGACAACACCGATATCAAACGAGGCATCTTTCAAGGTGACACCCTCGCCTCATTACTCTTTTGCATTGTACTGATCCCACTCTGAAACGAACTGGCTAACACCAGGTATGAGTTCAAGAAATATAATATTATAGTAAATCATCTGTTTTATATGGACGATTTAAATCTATTTTTTAGAAATGACAAAGAGCTAGTTGGGTTGTTAACTACTGTTAAAGAGTTCAACAATGGCATCGGGCTGGATTTTGGCCTTGATAAGTGTGCTAAAGCAATTTTTGTAAGAGGCAACCTCGGGTAAACAAATTGCTTTGTCTGCCCAATTAACGGGATAGATAGATACTGTTTTAGGTGGTGTACAGAATAGTATATTGGTAAAAATAAGATTTGTCAGAAGAAACGAAACAAGTGTCCTTTATTTATATAGACGTATAGTAGTATGTCTTCAAAGTTTTCCCAGAAAAGGAAATGAAATAGAATGAAGTTAAATAAAATATTTTATGTAATTACATTTAAGCATTTCTGTAGCGCTAGAGAATGCTTGCACCTTTTATCTTATTTCCTTTCCTTTTCTTGGAAAAAATATGAAGACGTATTAATCGTCATAAGATTGATTTTCAAATTAAATGCCCGGTCACGCGATCGAAATTGTAGCAAAACGACTGCCTGACACTGTTTTGGTTTAAAGACGGTAATACGATGTGAGGAAGTAACTCAATCGACACTATCGTTCAAGACGATTGTCAGCTAAAAATGTCCTGGCAAATAAATCTATAATACCTGCTCAATAAGGTATAAACCTTCCATTTCTTAAACATTTTTTTCGCTGAAAGTCTTGACAAAAACCAAGCTGCTTGGTTAAACTCAAAGGTCCGGGGCACTTGTGGTTGACGAGACACATGTCAAAACACCGGTGTCTCTGAATCCACTGCTTCAATAAGCCGAGTGTATTGAAAACCCAATCGTCATAAAAGATTTGTTTCCATTGAGAAACTCTGCAGCGACTAATATATTTTGACTAGACGTACGAAGAATCAATATGCAAACGTACAACCTTATTATTATTACCAATATGTATTTGTGTGTGTATATGTTGTCAAAAAGCAGACATTTCCAGTTGAGTCCTTTGCTGTAGTATAATTGTTTGCATACATCATTTGCATAATTATTCTGCATAGTTGGTCTGAATGCGATGAGAAAATTAGTTGAAATACGGAAATCGAAAATACTGTTACTGTTTTAAAGACGTTTAATATATATATATATATGTGTGTGTGTGTGTGTGTGTGTGTTAGCTGAGTCCATTGTAATGGTCTCCCCGCCGCCAAAATTTGGTCGGGAAGGTAAGGTAGTATTTATCTGTCTGGTGGACATGGCGAAAGATATTGCGTGGTGAACGAAACTGAAAAGGCTGAAGACATTTGGTTTCCTTTTTGGATAACCCCTCATCAACAATTTCAGGTTCCGCTTGAAAAGAAAACAGAGTAAAGAGGGAAGTGTTGCTGTCCAGCAAATTTATTGAATGCTGCATAAGAATAACTAGCACGGTCCTTGTAAACGGACGTACTCTAAGCATGTGCTTTTAGATGGGAGGAGAATTAATGGGTGGGGTGATTGACTCAGTGATCAGAATGGAGTTTCCACGTGTAGCCCTAGGAGGTTATCATTCCCACATACCTTTTATGGAATGCTCATAATCTAAAGTTTTCTTACTACTTTATTTAGTTTTGTAAGTCTGTGTATGCGTCCTAACACGTCTATGTTTAACCGCTTCGTACCTTTTATGTCGGCCCTCATGATTAATAAAGAATTTATCATTATTATTATTCAGTAGTCTTATTTTTATTCCATACTTTCACTGCACTACTGAGTGCAGCTCTGTGTGCCTTCGGTATGTGCTGTGGTTTGATCGAATGCTCTTATTTTTCCTGTATTGAAAGTATTTTATGTAGGATGTGTGCAGCGCCTAGTAGTCTTATTTTCTGTATCTTATATATATTCGTATGTCCTGCCGTATTGATTATGTATTTGTCTGAATGCTTTTTTAATCATATTTAATGCACCTATTACTATAGGGATTTGTTACTGTTTTTAGGCCCTACATTTCGGTTATCTCCATTTCCAGATCTTTGTACTTTGAGAGTTTCTCTGTTTCTTTTAGAAATACATTGTCATCTGTTGGTATTAATACACCGATTAGAAGGTATTTTTTTCTTGGTGATCGCTGACAACTATATGCGGTCTATTGATTTGATTTCTCTATTTGTGTGTGTTTGGTATATCCCTGAGTATGGATGCTTTGCCATTTCCTGACACCTTTTCTGTACATGCCTATAAAATCTTTTTTTCTGTTGTCATTCCATGATGCTGGAATAGCTTCCCCACTTTGTCATGTCTGTGGATATCTTCCTTCTTAGCCAGGATTGGGTAGCCAGTGATTTATTGTTTCTTCTCCGTCACCACATATTCCCCGGCTGCTTATTGTATTTTTCTTCATTGTGTGTTTCGGATGGTTTCTGGTTGCACGGCTTTGATCTGCTGCTGCATTCAAAATTATTTTAGTCTTTGTTTTCAGTCTTGAGCTTCTCAGCCATCGTTGGGTTTTACTTTGCTTATTTCTTTTCGGTTTAGTTTATCCCAGTATTTGCCATGCAAGGGCTTTTCTTGCCATCGTTTTATCATATTTATTCCAGCTTTAGTTTAAATTTCAGTTATTTTACAGCTGTTGTTGTTTTTTCTTTTACTTCATATTTATCAAATACTATAACTTTTTTTTCGCATTTTTCTGCTTCCTTGAAGACAGAAAACAGTTTTTGTTTTGCTCATGTTTTGTGGTTGTTTGTACCAGTTTCCTTGCTTCTGAGTTAGATATTTTTGTACTCTTATTTTATAGTAGTTTTCCATATCATTTTTGTTGTTATTGTTTTACTTGTCAGAACGTTCGGTCTTGTTTTCTCTAGTAGATTCTGTGAGAGCGGACAGCAGCTTGCTCTCAGAGCTCTCACAAAGTCTTTTTCTGCATATTATGAGCTTTGATACTTGGTGGTTAATTATCATGGGAGACATTCCACATCCAAGTGCCAATCTCAAAATCCTACCTCTCCCTAACAGAACAATTTTTTTTGGTGGGGTGGGGCTAGAATTGTGCCTAGAATAGAAACAATTATTACCATTATTATTTTTAAGACACCAAGCTAGCAGTAGCACGCCTGACGAAATGCTTAGCGGCATTTCGTCCATTTCTAAACTTAGTTCAAATTACGCCGAGATAAACCTTGCCCTACATCCTGTCGACGTTGAGGAACTTAACAATTTATAACTGGATTCGAAGTAATCATCTAACCACCCATCCACAAAATATCAGGCCTTGTGTCTATAGTAGAAAGGTTCATCCTCTTTACGTTCTGAGTTCAAATTCCACCGAGGTGGACTTTGCCATTCATCCCTTCGGAGTTGATGAAATAAAGCCAGTTGAAAACTGGGATCCATACAATCGGCTCACAGCCCTCTCTCTCCACAAAAGAAAAATCCGGCCTTTTGCCTATAGTAGAATGCATTATTATTATCATTATTATTATTGTTGTTGTTGTTTGCGTAGTTGTTCTCATTTGAAAGAAAATTGAAAAGAAATGATATGAGAGAAGTATTCTAACGAGTGTCATGAAGGGTGGAACAATAACAAAGAATTATACCGTTAACAACAGCAGCAACAATAAAGAATATGAAATATAAGAATACAAAGGGAAGAGAGACAATAGCTGCAAGTACAACGGCATAATTCTTGCAAAAGTCACTGAAATAAGAACTTTATTAACAACAACAACAATAACACTCAAATTAAAAAAGAATCACTCGACAACAACAGCAGCAGCAATAATAATAATAAGAAGAAGAAGAAGAAGAAGAAGAGAACGAAGTGCAACAACAACAACAACAAGTAGTCAGAGTGACAATAGCAACGATATCAACATCAAAAGAGCGAATATAATTAGAATATTGAAGCGCAAGTTGGGCGGAAGTTAACGTCATCTGTCAAAAGATAAGGTCAATAGTCGGTTTTTTCTTTATTTCAGAACATCTTAGAAATATAAAAATATTCAATGTTTACAGTATTTCTATAAAAGAAGGATTGTTTCATCTGTGGTAGTTTTCCCGTGGGCATGGTCACAGCTATTGTCTGCTTCCTTAAAGCGGAGCCAAGTTTTGAAAGAACAATAACCAAACAAATTTGTCCAGAACAGTTTCTAAGGAACAGGAATTTTGAATATCTTGACAGTTGTTCGAAGAAATAGTTTACCATTCTTCTTATTCTCCGTTTAATCCTCAAGATACGAAATTCAAACACCCAGTTTCCTCCTTTATTGCAAAGAAGGGAACACGATACGAGAGTCGTCACTCGCGAGCGAGCATGACCTGGAGGCATGTACCACGCTTTCGCTAACTGTCTTACGTGCCTATGTTGTTGTGAACAGATATAAACACCCTTACTAGTCCTTGCATCAATAAAACATCAAGGATACGACAAATGAAAAGAGATAATACAGTTCTATATTTGAGAGATGAGGAATTATTTACATTATTTACATTTCACGGATATTTGTCCTCATCTCGTTTGTTGTTAACACAACATTTCGGCTGATATACCCTCCAGCCTTCATCAAGTGTCTTGGTGAAATTTCGAACCTGGGTACTCATTCCTAAGGTATTTTTCGATGCTGTTGTTATTATTATTATGGAAAGAGAAAGAAAGGGGTGGGCATTTGTAACTCCAAGGGTCAATAGGGGCTTTTGGCCAAAATGTGTTGAGAACCTTTGGTTTAAATTGATACAGAGACACGTTTATCTAGGATGGTGGTAGTCCTACAGATACCGTTATCCCTTCACTAAAGATGCAAGGATCATGTATTGTACCCTTTAAATGTATTCTGCTCAATGACAGACAACCTGGACTAAATAACGAAAACAACTGTGATTTTGTAGAACTCTGCGTCTATGTTTGTATTTTCATTGCATTTAAAAGACAAGCGATTGCACAAAAGCAGTAATTCTCCAAGAGGTGGAACGCCAATAGATTCAAGGAACAAACTTCAGTTATAGAACTTTCTAGCAAAAGAAAATGAATAAAACAACGCAGGATCGGAACGAGACATGGTTAAATTTTGTTTTATTTTATTTAATTCAAACATTTTTCTTAACATTTCATCAAAACGAAACATGGATATTCTAGCTTGGAGAATTTCGGAAATCCCAGCAGAGAAAACTCCAGCTTGGAATAAAAGAGGAAAACCTTAACAAACACTAACGCAGCACTTTTGGGGTGTTGGTGGGACAAGGTTTCAGATGGTTATATATATTAGAAAATAACTTATCGCAATACCATGTCTTGAAGAAGAAATATGAAAGTCTAAAACTTGGCATGATCGTGAGTGCGTCGGATCAAATGCTCTGAGGCATTTCTTCCGGCTCTATGAATTCTGAGTTCAAATACCACCTCGGTCAACTTTGTTTTGTATCCCTTTGAGACACCAGTACTTTAATAGAAATAAAGTACCATTCAGGTACCGGAGGGAGGGGATGTAATCGACGAAGCCTTCCTAAAAAAATGTCAGGTCCTGTCCCTTTAATGGGAATGATTATTATTATGGCGGTGTTCGGCGGCGAGCTGGCAGAATCGTTAGCACGCCGGGCAAAATGAAATTACCGAGGCCAACTTTGCCTTTCATACTTTCGGGGTCGATAAAATAAGTACCAGTTCGGAATTGGGGGTCGATGCAATCAACCTATTCCTTCTCCCAAAATTGGTGGCCCTTTGCTGAAATTTGGGACCATTATTATTATATCGGCGACCTGGCAGAATCGTTAGCGCGTCGGACAAAAAGCTTACCAGCATTTCTTCTGGTTCTTTACTTGATGAGTTCAAATACTGTCGCGGTCGACTTTGCTTGTCATCCTTTCGGGATCGATAGAATAAAGGATCAGTTTATCATTTAGAGAACCCACTCAAATCAAGATAGTTGACCTTCTTCTAAAATTAAAAGAGATGTCGAAATGTTTATACATACATATATCTATCTATCTATCTAGCTATATATATATATATATATATATATATATATATATATATATATATATATATAAAATATGCGCAGGAGTGGGTATGTGATAAGAAGCTTGCTTCCCAACCACATGGTTCTGGGTTCAGTCCCACTGCGTGGCACCTTAGGCAAGTGTCTTCTACTATAGCCTCGGGCCGACCAAACCCTTGTGAGTGGATATGGTAGACGGAAACTGAATGAAACCCGTATATATATATATATGTTTGTGTGTCTGTACTTGTTCCCCCACCATCACTTAACAACGGATGTTGGTGTGTTTATGTCCCCGCAACATAGCGGTTCGGCAAAAGACTCTGATAGAATAAGTATAGGCTTACAAAGAAAAAGTCTTGGGGTTGATTCATTCGACTAAAGGCTATACTCCAGCATGACCGCACTCAAATGACTGAAATAAGTAAAAGGATATATATATATATATATATATATATATATATATATATATAGCCAAAATTCCCAATCTTCCATTTTCCTCCAGAGTGTGTGTGTGTGTGTGTGTGTGTGTTTTGTTAGTTGTAACGAATTCTTCGGTACCAAAAAAAGAAAAAAAAAGAAAAAAACAAAATGGTTATTGGTAAGTGTTGTTCCTTTTTTTGGTTGTTAAATGAGATTATTGTGTTTATATAAAGTAATATGGGATGTGTATTCTGCAAATGTTATTATTGTAATGATGTAGAGTAGTGTGGTACATATGTTTTGTATTATTGCATTATTGCATTGAGCGCTGTCTATAGGGTATTATTGTATTCGTTCTTTATTAGAATTGCTATTGAATTAGGGCAGAGTTTTATAGAATTTGTACTGTGTCGAGGAGAGCGACTCATTAGGTTACATGTAAAGTTAGGAGCCCTGAGTTAGTGGTTCTGTGTTTGTTAATTTGAATTTATGTTACACTCACTTTATATCATATCAATCTTTTTTTTTTTTGTCCTTGTTTCAATCTTTAGACTGCGGCCATGCTGAGGCACCGCCTTGAAACATTTTTAGTCGAATAATTCGACTCAATGTACTTCGCTTTTTTAGTTTGGTACTTATTCTCCCTTCTCTTTTTCTGAACCGCTAAGTTCAGGTAACGTGCACACGCCTACAGCGGTTGTCCAGCGGTGAATGGAAGCACACACACAAACCACGAGCTTCTTTCAGTTTTCGTCTACCAAATCCTCTCACAAGGCTTTGGTCGACCCGAGGCTGTAGTGGAAGGCACTTGCCCATGGTGTGATGCAATGGGACTGGAGCCAGAATTATGTAGTTGAGGGGTAAGCTTCTTACCAAAAAAAAACAAAAAAAAAAACAAAGCCTGCGCTTAGCCTATTTATATTTTCGTGATTTTCAGTTTCTTTTCGAAAACCTTTCGGTTCGAATTGCAGAGCACACGTTTTCGATATCTGTCAAGATAAACTATTGCAGCTTTAATCTCGAGGCATAAAGAAATATTTATATTTTTATTCTCAGGTTTGTTGGTGGGATGGGGTTCTGTTTTTAGCATGTTCTCACCAAAGTCCCACTATTGAAGTCTGTGGATATATTTAGCCTCTCTGACCACGTGACAGTTTAACTTTAAATGATCCGTTGTTTTCAATTCAAAATCTTCAGTTTATATTAGACCTAGCTGAAGAAACATAAGATCACATGGCATCGATAAAATGCGAGGTTCCCATATTTGGTCGCTCCACTCTCAAATCACACGCTACCACCGTACAACGTGAACATATTTGATAATGCCGCCAGGATATATATATACATATATATATATATATATATATATATGAAGAACAGAGGAGGAATGTTTAGGATTGGGATTGGCCAAGCGATCCAGATAACTTTGATGAAATCCAAATAAGGCCTCTAAAGTAAAGTGTTAATTATGAATTAGTAGTTCCAGTTCTTTAAAACCAAAGTTATGCATATAAACGGATTGGCCCCTTGTTTTGCTTGCGTTGATCAAGTGACGTACACAGCGCTGTATGACTCCAATAATGATCAAAAATCGATTAAAACTGTTCGTTATTTTTTATCAGTTTCCGGAGAAAAAAAGGAAATTCGACATGCATGTATGTTTCTTACATAGATTAACTTATAAATTACCACAGGTTTTTTTTAAAAATCAGAGCCATCTTGTAACTGAAGCAGTAACATCTTTTAGCTGGGAGTATTTCAGTTCTTATCACTCACTTGGCTCACATCTTCGGTGTTCAATCGTGATGGATAATTATCATGGTGAGTTTTCCCTCTCTACATTCTTTTTGAGGTATGTTTAGACATTTTACATTCATTCTATTGCTGCTTTCTTGTACCGTTTCTGACATTTTCTCTTTATCTATAACATTTTCTTCAGCATAATTAACTTAGACATATTTCCATACTGTTTCCTTATATTACAAGAAAAGATATATAAATACTTCAACTTTCCTGACTGCACTAATGAATCTATCTATGTTCTCTTCTACCTACTGTTCATCATTCGTTATTATAGTAAAAATACGATGTAGTATTGAAAATCATGGCATTAACTGTTCGAATAAACGACGTAATTTGTATGCTGTGCACATCATCGCTATTGTTCATATGCTGTGTGTGTGTGCATGTATATATATATATATATATATATATATATATATATATATATATATATATATATAGTGTATGTACATGTACAGAATCTGTATATACATGCATATATGTATATATGATGTATAAATAAATAAGTACTGGAGTATTGGTTACGTATTAGTCTACATCTTTTAATCATTCCTAAAATGTCAATTATTATGGCATTTTTTCTGTCTTCAATCTTATCATGCTAGATATATTTTCGATTCCGCGAATCTATTTTTCTAATTTTTTTTTTTTTTTTGTAGATATGTAGTTACATAAATTAAAAGATATATTTTTGACAATAATAGTTAACCGATTTGACATGTTCTCGATGCCTGCATGAATCGGTATATTCCCATAACAGAGAGAATATGTCAATTTTGTCATTCTCTGAAATCCTTTCTGTGTATATTTGTGTCATTCCTTTTTTGTAGATATTTCATACGCTGACATATTTCCCGCTGTATAAAAAGCAGAAACTCACTCTCTTTCTCTCCTTTGCTTTTATGTGTACGTCTATGAATGTATAAGCATGAACACTTACATATATGTATATATGTAACTATGTATTTATATGTATATATGTTGGTATGTATGTACATGTATGCATGTGCATGCATCCCTCTCTCTCTTTATATATATATATATATATATATATATATATATATATATATAATGTGCGTATGTGTTTCTGTATTTCGTTTTGGTTTTGTGATGATCGTTTTCTCAAAACGTCCAGATGTGGTGAGGTTAAGCTATGTATTGTGTTCCATTGTATGTGGTAAGGGCGGCGAGCCTGCAGAATCGTTAACCCGCCGGGCGAAATGCTTAGCGGTATTTTGTCTTTGTTCAAATTCCGTCATGGTTGACTTCGCCTTTCATCCTTTCGGGGTCGATAAATTAAGTATCAGTTACGTACTGGAGTCGATCTAATCGACTGGCCCCCTCCCTTAAAAGTTCGGGCCTTGAGCCTAGAGTAGAAAAGGTTTTATGTGGTAAGAAGTTTCGAGGAGGAACGCTTTAGTTTTCAGTGGTAATCAAAATTATTAGAATCTTAGTCTTGTGTTTCACACTCTGTAATTCTATTTTTGAAGATTCTTTTGATTTTCGTTGTGTTCTACAATTAGGTCGTCAACAGAAAACGCAAGAAAATATTTTGTAAGGCTTCAAGATGGGAATCGACATCGGTCGAATCGAATTCCCTTCAATGATTCTTCGAAAGTTATTTTGTCTCTTTCCTGGAAATAGAAGAGCCGTGCTCAAAGTAGTTTCACCTCCAAACAGGAAATGGGTTAAAAATTTCATACAAAAATTGTTTTTCACAGACATGTTTTGTTTAGTTTTTGATTGAAAGTAATTGATGTAATTAAATCGATCTTATCTTTCAGAAAGTTGTTTTACCCAATCCAGATCAATAGCAAGCAATAACCGAGATTTGAACACACAACCACAAAAAAAGCGGAAGAACGGTTAAATAATTTCGGCCACCTTCTCCTTCTCACAGGTTTCCTTGAAACTAAGCAAGCGTTTATCTGATCACATTTACTTTGTCTACCAGTTCCTCATACAGCAGCTAGTATACACATCTAATGTGAGCTTGCGGTAATATTCATCAACAAGACGCAGGCGTGGCTGTGTGGTAAGTTTCCTTAACAACCACATGGTTCCGAGTTCAGTTCCACTGCGTAGCATCTTGGGTATGTGTCTTTTACCATAGTCCCAGACCGACCAAATTCTTGTGAGTGGATTAGCCCCTTGGCGATCCATATAAGATTTTGTTAAAATTTATGTAGAATAAATTGCTTATACTTCTAGAATACACAAAATATTTTAACTTTTTGGTATAATTCTTAATAATCTAAGAAATAATCTAAGGCTTCGAATAGCTGTGTAAGTATAGCAAATAAAATAGGAACCGAAGGAGTAAAAATAGTTGTGAACCACTGCTCAAGGCTAATAAGAGGACCAGAGGCCAGCATCCAGGCATCGCAAAGAACTCATTAATAACAGTATTACCACTGCTTTGGCTTTGCTGATGCGAGAATTGCAGAAGTTGTCCCTAGAAACCCTCTATTTATATCTGACTGGGGGATGGGGTCGGAGTCAAACGCTTGTCTTCCATCACACTAGGGGAGGGCAGGACTGGGTGGATGGAATTGCTTGTGTATCGGGGAAATGCCTTGCTGTATTTCTTTCGCTATATTTCCGTCCTCAATTCTTGGTTAGAAGGAACAATCGCGGCTGTCACCGCCGCTACCGCAGCTACCAGTAAGCGTTTTATGTGTCTCTGTTTCGAGGCTAGCTTCTCCCTTCCCGCCATCAGAAGGATCTATCTATATTCTGTTTGTGCTCTCAACATTATCGACATAATGTCGGCCAATTAGCATGTTTGATGGAATACCACGCAGTATCTGTTCTGTCAGGACTTTGAATTCAAATCCCATTGATGTTCTTTTTACGTATTATCCTTTTCTGGGGTTGATGAAAATGCACTAAACTTGAGAGAGTAGTTAACTAGTCTATTTGAAGGTCGAAAGCTATGTCTTACGGCGTTTGTTCTGACGCATTACATTTCGACACAAACGCCAGCGATCTCGCTATGTTTTCCTCAGTCGCTTGTCTTTTGCTTCGATAAATATCGTCGATGTGTAGTGAGGTGACTTGCATGCATTGCCATCAATAGGATTTCCTCAAAAAATGTTGCTCAGTCGTGTACAGAAATTTCCTGATGGATGACCAGCATTAACGAAATCTGGCCATTCTTAAAAAAAACAGTCTACTTGTAGAGCTAACGTGCATGTGGCTGAGCACTCCACAGAGACGTGCACCCTTACCGTAGTTCTCAGGGAGATTTAGTGTAACACAGAATGTGACAAGGCTGGACCTTTGAAATACAGGTACATCTCCTTTTGTTTAGTTGAGTGGAGTGGAAAAACATGAAATAAAGGACAGGATACAACGCGCCACTCGGAATCGAACTCAGGACCTGACAATCGTGACCCAGATATCCTAACCACTAATCCAACCAGTTATTTGCCATAGTTCCTTTCGCTGATTCTAATCCAATAGGCCCACTTATTGAATGTATAGCTATGCTAACCATTGCACTATTTCACAAATATCACGGCTCTCTAACACATGAACCATAAAAGTAGCAGCAGAAAAAAAAAATCAATTTTTCTCTTCCATGTGGCAAGAACTGCATGTGGCAAGAACTGCATGTGGCTCTCGTCGTCGTTGTAAAAAAAAAAAAAAAAGAGAAGCCATTTATTGTTGATTGAGCTCAGCTTTGTCAATCAATAGTCCTAAATGGACGTACTACTTTCGACGTTTTCGTAATTAATTTAATAAAATTGAAAATAATTATAGAGGAAAAGACGGTGTAGAGAAACAACAGAAGCAAAAATCTGAAACATAGGAGAAAGAAGTGGCAATGGAGTCGGTGGCGGGGTGGGGGTAATATAATTACAGAAATAGAGGAATTAATGAAGTATGTAAAAATAGAGTTGTTTAGCAGAAAATATAAGGGGGAAAAAAACACAAAAACACTAATGTTACAGTAACTACTAGTACTGCTACTAAGTAACGACGATATTAATGATTTTTATTTTGTAATAGCGATGATGTTTTAATTAAGATAATAAGGATAATAATAATTGTTTCTGATTTAAGCACAAGGCCAGCAATTTTGAGAGAAGGGTATGGTGGTGTCAATTGCAATGACGTCAGACCTTGAGTGGAATTTTGTTTTATCAAAACATGAAGGACGAAAAGCAAAGTCGCCCTCGATGACATTGGAACTAAAACTATAAGGAATCACAAAAAAATCGTGCTAAATATTTTTGCCGGTACCCTAAAGATTCTGTTTAGTCTCTGCCAATAATGATGATAATAATAATAATAATAACGTATAATTTGACCATTGCAAGGAGTGTGTCTTGTAACATGGCTACCAGTTGTTGGACTACGACTGGGCCCACCCTGCTGCTCAGTGGGCCACCAGCCGGATGCGGAACTTTCCCCATTGGTTCTAGTCCTGTTCACACCGTTATCGTCGTTTATTTTTCTTGGCATTTTCACTCACAAATGACGTGTTTTTAGGTTATCACCAACCAGTATTTTTATCGAGACACAATCTCTATCAAGGTAGTCCGCCAGGACAGCAGGGTCTTTGCTCCCCTGGCTTTGGGCTTCAAATGTTCCTTCTCCTAGGTTGCCTGCCACCCAAGGGTAACGAGTGCAGCCTACCCGGAGCATTGGTTATTTTCATGCGCCAGATACGGGTACTTGGTTCCAACATACACCTAAAAAAGGTAATGGACGAAAAACGGAAGGCAAAATCTTCTGGGACTTTGATTTCCAGACAAGGTATTTGAGCACCGAAGGCCGGATATAGTAACCTTTAGGAGGGACAAAAAGAGTGCCTAATAATCGACGTAGCAATACCAGGAGATTGACATATCATGAAAGAACGAGAACAAGTTGATAAATATGGTGACCTACGATGTGGCAGCTACGAGATTCGAACACAAAGGTTATCCCTATTGTCATCGGAGCATTGGGTTCAATACCACTCAATCTGGAAAAAAAAACCCCTGAAAACCTTAGAAATACCCTACAATCTGGATGTATTGCAAAAGTCGGCATTACTTAGACCTGCACGCATATTGCGAAAAGTAGTGTCTCTTTGAGGTCCTTGTTATGACTTGATAAACTACAAACTCCCAGTAGACACAATATCTCCAATCAACAACCTCACGATATTGTATATTGTGCGACATCTATAATAATAATATTTTTTTTATTTCTTTATTGCCCACAAGGGGCTAAACATAGAGGGGACAAACAAGGACAGACAAAGGGATTAAGTCGATTACATCGATCCCAGTTCGTCACTGGTACTTAATTTCTCGACCCCGAAAGGATGAAAGGCAAAGTCGACCTCGGCGGAATTTGAACTCAGAACGTAACGGCAGACGAAATACCGCTAAGCATTTCTCCCAGTGTGCTAACGTTTCTGCCAACTCGCCTGGCTGGAAAAGATTGGTGCAAGTGTGAAGGTAGAACACCTACAAGAATCAGCATTGCTTGGAACTGCAAGAATTCTTCGCAGGGTTCTTGAAGCATGACCATTAAACCAGTTTCACCTTAGTCTGCTGGCTGTGGGCAGCTGACACTTTCCATCATAACCAGCAAAATAATCTGAGAGTTTTCATATAATAATAATAATAATAATGATGATGATTTCAAATTTTTCCCACAAGGGCAGCTTGGGGGTGGCGATTAAGTCGATTACATTGAACCCCAGTGCGTAACTGGTACTTATTTAATCGACCCCGAAAGGATGAAATGCAAAGTCGACCTTGGCGTAATTTGAACTCAGAACGAGGCGCGGGCGAAATTCCGCTAAGCATTTCGCCCAACGTGCTAACGATTCTGGTAGCTTGCCGCCTTAACAATAACAATAATAATAATAATAAGAAGTTCTTTATTAACCACAAGTGTTTACATTAAGAAAAACATCATGGACAGGATAGGACAAAACGAAGAATGTGTGTGTGTGTGTGTGTGTGTGTGTGTGTGTGTGTGTGTGTGTGTGTGTGTGTGTTGTCAGGGTTTTGTGTGTAAACAAGACTAACAATATATATATATTAAATGATACATACATATACAAAAGGAGGAGGAGAAATCGTGTAAGGAAGAGAGAGAATAATGGAATTATATACACATCTACCCCGACCCATGTTCCATTTTCTATTTCGTCCTCTATTTTAGAGCGGTTCCATTTTACAGTTTTACCATGTCTACAATGTAAAATTCCATTAATTTTTCAGTACATTTCTTCAGTTTTTCTCCTGGTTCTTTCTCATATGAAGTTAAGCTGGAGTCAATCCGATCCGTCTTGTGTTTGAGGAGTTGCCAAAAAGGCACTCATTCTGATTAATTGCATTGTAGCACTGTTACAAGCTAATTAGTAAACTGCACCAATTTATTGCATTTATTGTGAAGCAACTCGATTTTTTCAGCCTCTGTTTCTTCGTTTACAGATTTATTTTGTTTTGTTTTTATCACCCTTTATTTTGGTGATTGCTTAATGATTGTGGAAGCTTTAATATGAGGCTGGGAGTGAACAGCAGAAAATGTTAAGAAACGCAACGGTAAACAGATATGACTTTGTGTTTCTTTCGATCCGTATGCCTATCGGATATAATTTTACGGTGAGCATTAATGACCTAGAAACTAAACTAGTTACATGTTTCTGTTGCTCTTTGAAGGCTCTCGAAATAATGGCTATATCATTGCAGTCATATCGTGGTTTCGATTCCCGAGCCGGGGAATGCTTATATTCTTGAGCAAAACATCCCCTTCATTGTACATTGCTCCAATTCATTCAGTGTAAATGTATGCCCTACGATGAACCAGTTCCCGCTCCACTGGAAGTTGTGACCTCACTTAGACGTCATGGAAAGGGGGGAACTGGACCTAGCAATACTCGGATTCGAGACAGTAATATTCAGCGCTAACGTTTCTTTTTTATTGCTGGTGCTGTTCTTGATATTGTTTTTAATATCAGGTCGCATTCAGTGATTTATTTTTATGAGTTGTTGCTTTGCTGTTCTTGTAGTTCATAACCAAGTAAAATTACGAGCGAAGCTTTATATTCATGACCGCTCGACAATATTTTCAAGTCATCATTATCAATTTATCTCGAACCGCATCATTGTATGTAAATATATCCTTCCATTTCGTTATCTGCGATTTAAAAGAATTTTGACTCGTATTTCTAGGGAGTCGAGGACCATATTCAGACACCTTGTTGACTCACTTTCGATAAGTTTTCAATGGCATTAGGGGCTACGCCTACTCTGTGCTTCTTCCTTGTTATACCCTTCTAAGTATGAGACAGGAATAATGGAATGGTTAGAATTCTATAGACAACATAGCAATCTTGTTACTTCCAGACATCAACAGTAATACAAAGAACTGTTTCTGGTAAGAAGGCACCTTAAACACCATTTTATTGCTTTAAATTCCTCTTATGTTACATTCATTGAGACTTCTTCATATTTGAAGAATTTATCCTTCAAAGAATCTCATATTTATTCTTTTAAATTTGGTAGGAGGTTGACAATTTTAATGAGTAATGGGTTAATTGATTCCATCGAACGCTGTAATTGATTGCTACTGAGTCATTGACTCAAAATAGATGAAATACTAAGCTGACCTTGGCGAGGTCAACTCGGAACGTAAAGATCCAGACGAAATTACACTCAGCGTATTGTTCGACGCACTTACGATTCTACCAGCAGACTACATTTAACGCTCATATAATGTTTTCAAATTTTTGACACAAGGTCAGTAACATTTGAATGGAGAGGGAACCGATTGAATAGAACCCATTGACTGATACTTTATCTTGCCGACCACAAGAGACTGAAAACCAAATTTGGTCACGACAGGAATTGAACTCAGATTGTAAATAACTGAAAGAAATGCCACAAAGTAATTAGTCCGACTCGCAAACGATTCTGCCAGCTTGATAATAATCCTTTGATAATCCTTTAATTTTCAAATAATAGTCCTTTCTACTATCGACATAAAGCTTAAAATTTGGGGTAATGTGGTTAGTGCATTGTATTGAACCCAGTTGACTGGTTATTTCTTTTTTCAGCCCCCAAACTATAAAAGGTAAATCTGACTTCTGCGGAATTTGAACGCAGACTGAAAAGACAGACAAAATGCCGCAAAACAAATCGCCTGGCGCGCCCACGTTAACGCTTCTGCCAGCTCTCTCTCTTAACCATTCAGATGACAATGACAAATATGCTTATTGTTTATGAAAAGTAGATTTTCCGATGTTCTCAGTCGCAGAAATTTCGAAACTGTTTGATTTGGATTTTGAGTAAGTCTCGGTATAATTATTTACATTGTGTGTGTGTGTGTGTGTGTGTGTGTGTGTGTGTGTGTGTATGTGTGTGTGTGTGTGTGTGTGTGTGTGTGTGTGTGTGTGTGTGTGTGTCCTTCCCCGTGACCGGTGTTCGGCCAAGCTTGACCTTTCTTTCTTGGTTCGATTAACATCCGTGCAACATTTATACTCCTTCCCACGCTTGTCATCTCTTATGTCCCTGCCGTAAGGCTTCACTTCCACACACACCAGCTTAATTTAATTCGTCCTTAGTCGTAAGACACTTGTTGTTAATGTCCTGTTGTTTGTATTTTTATTTGTGTACCATTTCTCCGTTTTTTACCGTCCTTGTTTTCGTACACATTCGCTGCTTTCTTCCAAAGAATCTAATGCTCTTAGCTTAGATTTTCGTTGGGGTTGGCCAAATTGGAGCAGTCTCGAGTATAACCAGCGGAAACTGCAAAGATAATCTGGAACGCGACTGACGAAAAAAAATTCCGAATGACCCATCCACGTTTTTTCTTGCCCCTTTTTGCATCATCTAACTGTCTGGATGTCTTGTTGTCACCTGTTGTGTTCTTGTCCCATTTTTTATATTTATATATATATATATATATATATATATATATATATATATATATATATATATATATATATATATATATATACCGCTGGTTATAATGCTCTTTCCATCATTTTAGCTTTCGAATAATGCCACCCCCGCTGTCTAGGCCAGCATGCCAACATTCCCCCGAATCGGAAGGCTGGTCCGTCGCAGGGTCACACATTTACAGTTCAGTGTAAATATATACATATAAATATGAAGTGAAGTGTTTGACCCAAGAGCGCAACACGCACCTCGGGTCGGGAATTGAACACACGATGTAGTCATTCTAAGTGCAACACACTGACCACAAGGGCACGCGCCTCCACACACACGCACATGTATGTATGTATATATATGTATATATATATATTTGTCGCTGTACGTGTATTTTACTGAGAAAGAAGCAGTTTTGAAACAGAACTCATAAAATCCATAGTATATACCGATATCCATAAACATACTTACGTCATAACATAAAAACACGCAGAAATACTCAAATATAAGTTAAGCTAAAATATAAATCAATTCGTTGCTTTGTTATATGTTGGTTTCATATTGGATACAAGAAGCATATCCTACGTCATTATCTCAAACACTGCAATATTATGCGCAATTCACGTATTATTGAAGCATAAACACACGCACACAAAATTAATTTAGAAGTGAAATATACTGCGTGTCTTATATATAAGGTATATTGTAAATTGGTTTTACGTTTACAATATCAACGCAATGCAAAAGATGACGTATATACTATGGAAGCATATAAGTGCAGACTGTGGTAGGTCCAACTTACGAAATGACTTTTATAATATTTGCTGTATGACGTTAAATATACAGTTTCGGCAGAGTTGGTAGCGCAGAAGTACTTAGAATATTACCAACATGTCACGGAAAATCATACACCATTACGCTGTATACTTTCATTAGGTTAAGTGAGTTTATACAGACTCGGTCAGGGCCAATACAGGCAGAAACCTATCAAAGTGTTTATGTATGTATATATATATATATATATATATATATATATATATATATACTTTTTACTCTTTTACTCGTTACAGTCATTTGACAGCGGGTATGCTGGAGCATCGCCTTTAGTCGTGCAAATCAACCCCAGAACTTATTCTTTGTAAGCTTAGTACTTATTCTATCGGTGTCTGTTGCCGAACCGCTAAGTTACGGGGACGAAAACACTCCAGGATCAGTTGTCAAGCGATGTTGGGGGGACAAGCACAGACACACAAACATATATCCACACACATTATATATATATATATATATATATATATATATATACACACATACATATACAGATATATACACACATACAAATATATACATATATGTATATACATGTGTATATACATACATGTACACACACACACACACACGCACACACACACACGCACACACACACACGCACACACACACACACACACACACACACACACACACACACACACACACACACACACACAGACACACACACACACACACACACACACATGTATATATTAATAGTTATCGCCAAGCTAACATGACATTCTTGGAAAATAGGAAGAATGCTGCTGTTGATTAGCTACAAGAAGCCATTGCCTCTAGCTAGCTATATAACACATAAACCTGTGTCCATTACAACCTTCGAACTGGAGAGATCAGCAGCTTCCCCTTGCTGGTTCAACATCCACAGACTAGTTTCGAGGTATTTTCCCCTTTTCAATGTGGAGTAGCCGAACCCAGCAGGCGTCGCTGCTGACCGTCTGTTCGAATGTTTATTTACCTATATTCAGTGGAATACATCCACTTGTTTTCAATAATAGAAATATTAATATTTCTAAATCTCTCTAATGGAGACTACGGCAGCAGTACTGGATATTAATAGTTATCGCGAATCTAACATGGCAGTCCAGGAAAATTGGATGAATTCTGCCGTTGATTAGCCCCAAGAGGACATCGACTTTCTCTAGCTATGTGACACACATACTGGTGTCCATTACAACCATCGAGATTTAGAAATATTAATATTTCTATTTTTGAAAACAAGTGGACGTGTTTCTCGTATCTAAAAGAATTGAGAAGAGCGACGTGTCGTAGTTTAAATAAATGGTTGATCCTATATTTATAGCTGGAGAATTGTGTAATGTGTTGAGGACGATGCATTTATAAATTACATTAGATCTTCTACAATGGGTTTGTCAAGGGCAGATGGTCCCAGGACGGCAGTTACAAGTGGACTTATTTTGGGGATTATTTTCAGGAATGGAGGAGATAATACTGTCAGAGGAGAGGTTAGAGATGGGGAGGGGGTAGGAAGGTCTAAGTTGTTATTATTATTATTATTATTACTATCGTTGTTATTAATTATTCTATCATTAACTGTGGTGGAAGTTGTGGTAGTATTCTGGTAGTGCTAGTAGGATAGGTTGCATTATGGCTGTGGTCTAACGTATGGGGTTCAATGCTGGATCTGTGTGTTATTTCTTTACTACCCACAAGGGGCTACACACAGAGGGGACAAACAAGGACAGACAAACACGGATTAAGTCGATTATATCGACCCCAGTGCGTAACCGGTACTTATTTAATCGACCCCGAAAGGATGAAAGGCAAAGTCGACCTCGGCGGAATTTGAACTTAGAACGTAGCAGCAGACGAAATACGGCTAAGCATTTCGCCCGGTGTGCTAACGTTGCTGCCAGCTGGCCGCCTTAGCTGGAGCTGTGTTTGCCTCGGACGCTTGTACATTCTGAGTTGTTAGAGTGTGAGTTTTGATAGTAGAGAGAAAGCTTTTGTTTATTAGAGGCTGCTATGATAACCACGGTGTTGGGTGGGGTGGAATAGGATAGATTCAGGGTAGAATTATTAAAGATAGAGTAATACGTGCGTGTGTGTGTGCGTGGATGATTCCCGACGACACGGTTCCGGGTTCCGCACAGAAGCACACAGATATGTTGGAAATAGAAAAAAATGAAACAAAATTATCATAGATTACGAAGATGAATTTAACAAGGATATCTATATATATATATTCAAATTTTTTTCTCCGTGTTTTTCTCCTTGTCTCCGTATTCTTTCTGTTGAAGAGCGTAGCTCGAAACGTCAAAGACTTTCCGTATTCCCGAGCGTCATACTAATATATACTTTTGTTATTTACACCACCTGTCCTCGTCTGTTGTTATTATTTTGTATATTCTCCCATATATATATGTATGTATGTATGTATATATATATATATATATATATATATATATATATATATATATATACACACACACACAAACTCGAAAGTTTCTTACCAAAGTCTATCTGCATAAATCAAAACCAGCCATGGATTACTGAGAGGAACTTACCAAGGATATAAATAGAAACTTCAAAATTTATTACCGAAGTCGACCTGCATAAATCTAAGCCAGTAAATTTAAAACTATTTTCAAAAATACTTTCTCATATATTTTTCTAATTTTAAAACAACATTCGATATATTATATAAAAAACTTTATCTCCTCTATCTCTGACGAGTGGAAGTATTGTCTATCAATGTGTATCAACAATGTATTCCATTATAATGACAATACTTTCCTGAAACGATCGTAAGATGCATTAATTAACAAATTTTTAAGCTGTCATGTTTCATATATTTATATATATTTTTAATAGAATACTATTTTAGACATATATATTTTCGTGAGAAATTTTTTTGATATTCAATTTCATGCTATTATTTCAAAATACAGTATATATAATCGCTCGTATTAATGTCTAAATACTTTAAAGTATTAATATTTTTGATATTTTATACAGAGAGCACTCATCATAAATTCAGTGTATGATATTCTAAAAGAATATATTTAATTAATAATACATATATATAAAACTGAAATATCAAATCATAGAAATACTATACAATGGAAGTTAACTGCAATCATATAAAGTTATTTTGTGATTAGATACATACATCCTTTCGACAAGTAAAATTGGAGCAAGTAAAATTGGAGCAAGTAAAATTGGAGCAGGTAAAAATTCAAGCTACATAGGTTTCGTAGCCACCATATCCTCTGACGTAATAATTACTCAACGAGGAGTACTCAGCTGGCTACTTTTCAGGTCGAAGATACCTTAAATCTATGAAGGTTGCAAAAATCTTTTAAGCTTCACGAACTTCGATATCGGAAAAGCCTACAACCTTCGATACCAATAGATTATTAGTGTACCTGAAAGCTGTTCTTTATACTTACCAGGGTGAGCTCGAAGCTTATAAACTTCCTACACTTATATCTTTGGATGTTATGAATATATAAGGACATGCGTAAGCTCGCAAGGAATGAAGCCAGTATGCTCCGATGGTTGTGTAATGTTAGTGTGTATACTTGACAGAGTGTAAGCACCTTGAGAGAAAAGTTGGACCTAAGAAGCATCAGTTTTGGTGTGCAAGAGAGACGATGCGCTGGTATTGTCATGTGGCAAGAATGGATGAGGATAGCTGTGTGAAAAAGTTTCACGCCCTAGCGGTTAATGGAACCTGTGGAAGAGGTAGACCCAGGAAGACCTGGGATGAGGTGGTGAAGCACGACCTTCGAACATTAGGCCTCACCGAAGCAATGACTAGTGACCGAAACCTTTGGAGATATGCTATGCGTGAGAAGACCTGGCAAGACCAAGTGAGACCATACCCGTGGCCTTTACCAGTGGTGTAGCCAGCCCACTTACGCGTACCTTTCCTTCATTGGACATAAAACTCTGCTTGCGAAGATCTGTTGGGGCAAGTGAAAGTGAAATTGAACCAAATTCGATGACTGGCACCCGTGCCACTGGAGTGCTAACAGCACCATCCGAGCGGGGTCACAGCAAGAGCAGTTTTCTAGCTTCCGTGCCGATGGCACGTAAAAAGCTCCATTTGAGCCTGATCATTACAAGCGTCGCCTTACTGGCACTTGTGCCGGTGACACGTGAACAAAACATTCGAGCGAGGTCGTTGCCAGTGCCGCTGGACTGATTCCTGTACTGGTGGCACGTAAAAAACACCATTTGAGCGTGGCCGTTGCCAGTACCGCCAGATTGGCCTTCATGCCGGTGGCACGTAAAAGCACTCACTACACTCTCGGAGTGGTTGGCGTTAGGAAGGGCTTTCAGCTGTAGAAGCTCTGCCAAATCAGATTGGAGCCTGGTGCAGTCATCTGCTGCGCCAGTCTTCAGTCAAAACGTCCAACCCATTCTAGCATGGAAAGCGGACGTTAAATGATGATGATTATGTGTATATATATATATA
>NC_142931.1:5650207-5662707 GCF_046866305.1 Octopus bimaculoides
AACCGTGTTAAAATTCTCCGGCATCTTTTCACGCAACGCTCACAATTTCATGTCGTTACTTACATGTATTTTTTTCTCCCCTGATATTTATGTTATTTTCTGTTTATTCCTCCCAACTCGTAAAGTGCTGCCTCTTTACTATCATCGCGTTTTTTCTCGTTCACTCTTCTTGCTCATTCTTTCACTTTCTCTCAAGATCTTGCAACGTTGCTTTCCAACACAAGCGCAGCACGACGCCACGTTTACTACTACTACTACTACTACTACTACTACTACTACTACTACTACTACTATTATAATTATAATTATTGAGGCAGCAAGCTGGCAGAATCGTTAGCTGGAAGAAATACTTAGCAGTATTTCGCCCCTCGCTACCTTCTGAGTTCAAATTCCACCGAGGTTGACTTTACCTTTCAACGTTTAGGGGTCGATAAAATAAGTACCACTTGAACACTGGGGACGATGTAATAGACTCACCCTCTCCACCTAAGTTACTGCCTTTGAAATCATCATCATCATCACTATTATTATTATTATTATTATTGTTCAGTAGTTTTATTTTTATAACGTGCTTTCACTTCATTACCGAGCGCAGCTCTGTGCGCCTCGGGAATGTGCTGTGGTTTGCTGTGGTGCTCTTATGTTTACTGTATTGAAAGTGTTTTGCGTAGAATGTGTGCAGTACCCAGTATGCAATTTTCTGTATGTTATATATATTTGTAAGTCCTGGTGTTTTTGTTATGTATTTGTCTGAATATTTTTTATTATACCTAAGGCATCTACTATGATAGGAATTGTTTCTGTTTTTAGATTCCACATTCGAGTTACCTCTATTTCCAGGTCTTTGTATTTTGAAAGTTTTTCCATTTCTTTTAGAGAAACGTTGTCATCTGCTGGTATTGATACATCAATTAGAAAGCATTTTTTTTCTTCATGATCTTTGACAACTATATCTGGTCTATTTGCCTTAATTTCTCTATCTGTGTGTATTGGCATATCCCAGAGTATGGTTGCTTTCTCGTTTTCTGTGACCTTTTCTGGCGTGTGTTTATACCATCTTTTTTCTGTTGTTATTCCATAGTGTTGGCATAGCTTCCAGTGTATATAGGTACCAGCTCTGTCGTGTCTGTGAATATATTCCTTCTTAGCCAGGACTGGGCAACCAGAGATAATATGATTTATTGTTTTTTGTCCATCTCCACATATTCTACAGTTACTAGTTATATTTCTTTTCATTATGTGTTTTTGGTAATTTCTGGTGGGGTATTATTATTATTATTATTATTATTATTATTATTATTATTATTATTAAGGCAGTGAGCTGGCAGAATAGTTAGCTGGACGAAATGCTTATTGAGATTTCGCCCCTTGCTACGTTCTGAGTTCAAATTCCACCGAGGTCGACTCTGCCTTTCATCATTTCGGGCTCGATAGAATAAGTACCAGTTGAGTACTGGGATCTATGTAATCGAACTGACTCTTCCGCAGAAATTTCAGTCCTTGTGTCTATAATAGTAAGGATTATTATTATTATTGCTTTTGCACACCTTCTAACGCTGGAAATGTACTACAGTGTCAGCTGTTCACTGCTAGTGAGCTAAGGTAACACCTCTTATTTTTCGAGCACCTTCCGGAGTATTCGAGCAGTTCCAAGCAGTGCTGCTTTCTGCAAGTGCTCCACCCTTATTGCAGCCCCTATTTGTTCCACGTATTTCTCGAGATTTTTGCTCACTGTTCTCAGGGCTCCGACAATTATTGATACTACTGCTACCTTTTTCATCGACCACAACTGCTTAACTTTCCAAGCTAACCTGTCATATCTCTCGACTTTTCTTTCTTCCTTATCGCATACCTTATTGTCAGCTGGGCATGCTATATCTATGATCCAGCATCGTTTGCTTTCTTTCTCAATTAACACTATATCTAGTTTCCTATTCTCTATCTCATGGTCGCACTGAATCATAAAATCCCATAGGATCTTTGCATTTCTATTTTCGACGATGCCTTCAGGTTTGTGGTCGTGCCAGGTTTTTGTTCTGTCAAATCCATACATGTTGCAGAGTGTCCAATGGACAAGCCTGGCTATATTGTCGTGGCGTTTCTTATATTCCCTCTGGGCTAGTTACGTACATTGGCTGGTAATATGCCATACGGTCTCACCGTTTTGTCCACAGATTCTGCATTTATCACTTTCTGCTGTGTTGTCTATTCTGTATTTTATGTAGATTGTTCTTAGTGCTTGGTCTTGGGCAGCACAGATTAGAGCCTCCGTTTCCGGTTTTAAATGCCTTTTAGTCATCCACAGCCATCTTTTCTCTCTGTCTGTCTTATCTTCACCATCCTTATGAAATTGACCATGCATTCTTGTGTTTACCCACCTATTTTCAGTTTCATTCGTTTTCAATTTCTTGCATAGAGCTTTATCTTTGCAATCTTTCATCCTACACAAGCCTGACCTTCTTTCTTCTAATAATAGCGGTTCTGTGGCACTTTTTACATACCATGCTATGTTGTTTTCTTCTGCTCTAACGGTGTATTCGCATCCAATAAGTCCTCTTTCCCCTCTTTTTCTTGGTACATACAGTCCGTCTGTTTCAGTTTTTGGGTGGAGTTAGCAACATCCTTGTCTTTCTGTCTAAGCTGTCTAAGCTCGTTAGCTACTTCCTGAATTTTTAGTCGAATGAATTGTTCCCCGGACATATATTTTCTTGTAAGCCTGGTCCTCATACTATCGGTCTCTTTTGACGAACCGTTAAGTTACGGCAACATAAACACACCAGCACCGGTTGTTAAGCAGTGGTGATGGTGGTGGTGGTGAGACACGCACACACACACACACATGCACACACACATACACACGCAAACACACATCAATTATTAGTGACAGAAGCAGTTGTAATATTTAAAAGTAATCTTTATATCTAACTAAACGTGGACGTCTTGTTAGAACACCAACTACTGCATTATTAGTTTTGAAAGATCAACTCGCATAGGTGCTTGGTGCTTAAAAGAACACACATAGATTATAGCAGACAAGTCATAGTAGTCTGTCCTGAGAGCCGTTGCTAATGATTAATTCTTCGTAGGCCTGATGACCATTTGTGACATCAATATCTGAGAAGATGTTGATATTCTATACATTACAGCAGTGACATTTGTCTGGCATGAAACCACTGGATGCCTCCCACTCTCATGATTTCCAGTAAAATGAAGTCAGGTAATACGAAATTCCTGTGACCATCACAGATGAATCTCGTCTATTACGATCTATATTCGTGCTTCTATGCAGCAAGCGCCTATATGAGAGAACTTGTCAAGGCTAATGACCAGTCTTCGGTGTTCCAACAAAACATCGATGCTAAGTTGGATGTAAAGATTACCTTTATGATCTTATTTGCTCATCAACTCCCCACACATTTTGTAACAGCTATATACTTTGTCTTTTGTTGTATGAATGTAGCTTTATCGAAAAGAATATTCTTAATATAACAACAACAACAATAATAATAATAATAATAATAATAATAATAATAATAATAATAATAATTTTGCCTTTCTTGTGTGAGTTTTTCTTCCCTCGATCATTAACGATGTTGGAAAGAAGAGATTATTTTCAGGGATTATGAAACGATGCAAAGCAAGGTAAGGTATACAATGTTTGATAAAGAATGGAATTACAACTCAGCACCCAGCATTCAGCTATTGAATTCGCTCCATGCTATGGATAGCAGCTCTTATTTTAACAAGCTTTGTTAATAATCTCATGATTATTATATTAAATAAACCCCATTATCGACCGATTCCGAAGCTGCAGAAGGATCTAATAATAACAAAAAACAGTATAGGTGTTTACGGAGCAGCAAAACTTTCTACATCTATGCACACATTTTTATTCCCATTCTTCTATAAACTGCAAACCATTGTGTCCAATAAGCGATGTAGTACGGCGTTAAAGCCTCGTCGTTGAACTTGTTTCAGAATGAAATACAGATGAACGAAGAAAGTAGATGAAGCTTCAGGAGGCCTTCAGGACTTTCATATAAAACAAGCTTTTAAACACATGCTAATGATTTTTATTCGTATCATATTTTACATTTCACTTGTTTCAGTCATTGGACTGCGTACATACTGGGGCACTGCCTTGAAAGTTAGTCGAATAAATCGACACCAGTACAACATCTGGCCACCTAACTCCCCAGACTGCAACCCACTTCATGATTATGTGTGGGGTGCAGTTGAGGGAGAGACCCACAAAATTTCTTGTAACACCAAAACTGAACTGAACCATAAACCACGAAGATACGAAGCGAACTTCTTAAATACACAGCCTTACCTGCGCCTATATGGAGAGTTTAGAAGAAATAGTTTTAAGATGATGAGAAGGAAACCCTTGCCTTGTTCTAGGCCAGTTTTCGTTGGTGAAGCGAGATGCGAACGGTTCCTGGAGCAATGTATTTAATATTTGTCACTACAATGGCGAAAACATACAAATGAAAATAAATTTTTGTAATTCATTTGACAAAAGTGAAGAAAACTACTTTATTATCTTCTCTCTGTTATTCCGACAAGCTGAGAGAGAGGAGAAGAAGAAGAAGAAGAAGAAGAAGAAGACGACGACGACGACGACACAGATTTGGTTACAACGATCATATATTCATCGGAGGATAGTTATGGAATGAGTCAAAGAATGGTTACATAAACAATGAAACGATATGCATGGTGAGATGAGATCGACCAATAGTTCTGCGCTATATGCGAGTACCGCGATGATATGAAGCACAAAATTGATTGAATTATCTCATTAAATTTTACATCATTGAACAAATCCATTCATTTCCTCGAACTTTTATTCGAAATTAGACGTACCACTGCGCGTGGAGGAAGTTTGAGTGGAAAAGTCAATTATTATCTTTCTACTAGTCACACTTTTGAAAAAGACAATAAAAATAGGTAGTTGGCGTCCGAGACATTTTCGTACAACGATGTACACACCTCATATATATATGTGTGTGTGTGTGTGTGTGTGTGTGTGTGTGTGTGTGTGTGTGTGTGTGTTAGATAGAATGAGATAACGAAGCCAAGGCTGTGAGTGGTTTTCAGGATATTTATAATGAAATAGTCTTACAGATGTTTTGGGGATATTATGGATATCCCTTCATCAGAGACGGTGTGAGAAAATATTTAAGTTCGAATTATCATGGAAAAGGAGAAGATAGAGAATATATAGGGAAATAAGAGAATGAAAGTAGAATTAAGACCCATAAAGATATTTTAGTTGAGTCCCATTATTTCAGGAAAATGGTGTATAGAAGTGGAAAAAAAGTATCCTAGCATCTCATGTTTAGTCATTTCGAAGCATGGAGCCGTGGAATCAGTGTTACTTGTTCAAAAGGGTTTTGTGGAGTGAATGAAAATTTGAGAATGTATTGGTAGTATTTGCGGATAGATGGCGGGAGGAGAGATGGGTTGGAATAGAAAGAGGAGATAGGTAAACTTAGAACAGGAGGAGAAAATGAGAGGAAGAAAGAGAGAAAAAAGAAAAAAAAAAGGTGGGAGTGAAAAAGCACAATACCTCTCGTGCATATATATATATACAATGATGTCCCGGTATCAATGCATTACGGCCGTTTCAAGCGGTTCAATTTGATCGATCAATGAAAACATTATATCAATTTGAAAGAAACCGCTCTCCTCGGAGCAGACGACCATATAGATTTTCAACTTCGATTTGTACGGACTATACCAAACTGGCTTGGTGCCTCAATTTAAGTACCTAATTCAATTGAATTTTATGTATATATATATATATATATATATATATATATATATATATATATATAGGGAAATTGAACAAGGAGGCGGACTCTCGGGAAGTTGTTAAATCATTTATATCTTGAATTCTTCTGCAGATGTTTCGACAGAGGACTTTCTATTTCTGTTAACATGTCTGCTTGATGAGTTTGTTATTTACATCCTTCTTGATGAGACTGATGCATTTCCGACCATAATTTGTCCTTTGGACATTTTGGGAGTGCATCTGTCCAAACATATGTAGAAGAATTCAAGTTATAAAAGGTTTAACAACATCCTGAGAGTTCGTCTCTTAATTCCATTTCCCTATTTTCTACTAAATACGATTTACTATCCTGGAATTAAATCCTGGGGCACTTAAGCAACATTTAGCTACCTTGTAATTATTCTCCTGGGTTTTTCCTTTAAATTGTAAACTCTCTCTCTTTCTCTCTCATACATATCTCCAATACTATACGCAATTGAAGCAGAGACGTTACTCGCGAGATTAATGAATGCTTTATTCACGTTATCCAGAGACAACAAATTTTCAGCTCAGCATCTAGGAATCCATAGAAATAGTTTCCCAAAAGCCAAAATGTCTCTGACCTTCTTGCTGGCCGCTGTTGAGTCGAAGTGTTTTTGACGCTGCAAGTCCTTCAGAGATTTTAACAAAATATGCCTGAGCAAAATCAATTCTGTGAGAAATCCATGTTTTCCTCATTACAGGGTAGGAGAAGAGAGATTAATTACAGATGTCGTATCAATCACTTTTGCCTTGCCACATTAATTAAGCATATTTAATCATTAATTAGATTCCAAAGTCTCGTGTGGCTGTATGATAAATACACGCAATATCCTACCTTCAAATATCGCTCTCCACAGGCAAATGAAATAAAACTTTATTTGTATGTTGTTAGAGTAGACGGTGGGTACGGTCATTCTGGCGGGATTGTAACAGAGTTTGGTGTCCACCTCTACAACATTGGATAAAAGAAGTTATTTTCAAGTAAGCGAATAGCAAAGTTAAAATCGGTGTAATTTTCAATGAAACATCAGTAGGTGATGTGACCTCCTATCTGAGTGCTGCAAGATCCACTGACACGGGAAAAGGTGCTGAATAAATATTCCTCATTGATGAGTTAAAAATTAATTCTCGATTGCTGAAGCAGTCGGGTCAGTTTCCCAAAACTACAGTGTAAAATCAAAATCTGTTAAAGAAACAAGGAAGTGTGACATTTTTGCTCAGATGAAAGGAAGTCTGTGATATGTCGAGGTTTCTACCTTCAGAGAGAACGAAAGAAACAGAGAGAAAGAGAAATCGGGAGAGTCTAATTATGTATGAGCAAAATCAATTGTGAGAAATCCAGGTTTTTCCCATCACGGGGTAGGAGCATCGCTGATGGACAAGTGGGCCAAGGTATCGATCTTGTTCATAGCGCGCCCTCCTCCTGGTTCGAAGGCTTGTACCACCAAACAGCTGGTCCGCTCTGGCTGCTGGAACTGAAACTAACACGACACTGTTGGAAGGCAGGTTTAGAGAAGGTGCGGGTTAAAACTACGCACCCTTTACCTCCATTGGTCAGTTGAAGCTTAGACAGTGTCACGTAGCAGGTAACTGGTGCTGCTGACTGCTGGAGCCCACCGGTGTATATTTAAAGGGAAATTTGGTAAGATGGTCAGTCGCCTGCTGATATTTGTTGACGCTGACGCTATATCGAAGAAACCAAAGAACAACAAAAAAAAAAAGGAGAACGAAGAAACGCACTCAACACCAGAGCTGAAGACACCTCCGAAAGAGGTAGGGCACCACGTCGAAAACGGTAGAGGAGTAGGGGCGGCCCAAAACAGGACGTGGTTCCTCCTGATGATGCCTTTAGCCACTGGATCCTATAAAGAAACTGTTGAGGTAGCGAACCACGAAACGTAGTTGGAATTCCTTAGGCTTGCCACTTTTCAATTCCCACATTCAGTAATCAAACTGAATATTAAAATCTGTAGAGTTATTTATAAAGTTCACAAAAGTCACATTGATTTTAGATTAGTCTTGGGATGAACAAAAGTGATGCTTTAGGACTACATGGTAATATTTCGCCTCTGTGGTTTAACAAACTTCATATACATTGTTCTTCGCCTGACACAAAACAATTATTTCTTATCCCAATTTCTAAATTAATCCATTCAAATTGTAATCAGTGAAATTGCTTTTAGCTTATAATTACCACTCCCAGGCGGTTCAACTGGTAAATGGCAAACGGTCGCCATATCTCGGAGGTTGAACTCATATATATGTTTAATTGCTAGTCAAAAAAGAAGAAATGACAAATATCATATCACAAGTTCTTGATTTATTAAAAATAAATTTATCTCCGCCTCTAGACGATATGTATCATAATTGATAAATGGTAATTAAAACCGGCACCATATGAGAAAGGGAGATAATCAGAGAATGAGAAATTCTCCAAAGTTGACATAACTTTACGGTAAAAGACAAACTTATTGACCACAGAGAAGACAGGTCGTAGCACGTGTTTCTACCCCAATAGACGTCATCAGCACGACATTTCCCTGGCCTATCTCCAGCAGCAAGGACACTTTGGCAATTACAAAAAAAAAAGTAATTTGCATAAAGTAAACAAAAATGCGCCAAGAGAAATAACTCAGAGGGGATAAGTGGCATGAGTACGAAAACTCTGAGTAACTGCATCCGTGCTATTTTAATTTCTAAAGACGGATCATTTAATTTAAATTCCATTATTTATCAATAGTATAGGTTTGAGATTTATTTATATTTTGAACGACGCGCCATTCCAATCTTGATTTTCAGTTTCATTTCTGAGTATATTAATTACAAAACTGAATTTCTGTAAGAAATTCCGTGCTAATAACATGAACCTAAACCATAACACAGTTCCAGTATCGTTCACCGTGTACAAAGCAACAAGAAAACTTTAGAGAAACTTCAACAAGATTTATCTGTATGTCTCGTCAGTAACAAGAGGCTGATGTGTCTGGCTTTCAATAAACTTATGATGTAAATCTTCTGATAAAATGTAAATGAACTGAAGACGAATAGACTGGTTTTTTTTTCTCCTCTTTGAAAATATGTTGCCTAAAGTAATATTCTGTTGCTCATCTAGACGTTGATGTTGTTGTTGTTCTTGGTGGTGGTGGTCATGATGACAACGAGGATGCTGAAGATGATTATCATTATGATGATGATGATGATAAAAATAAAAACGAGGGTGATGATGACGACGCTGTTGTTTATCGCTGCTCGTACTTCTTATTGTTATCCTTATTATTATTATTATTATTATTATTATTATTATTACGATGACGCAGTTGTTGATTTACCGTTGTAGGAGATGGTTATGATGATGATGATGATTATGACAATGACAATGTAACGTTGAGAGTGAGGCTTATGTCGTCGACGTTGTTGAAATTGTTTCTGGTTGTTTCCCTCTTTTGTTTACCTCTCATATATCTGTCTCAATCACTTTACTTATTATTTCCAATATATTTTCTATAGCTTGTCTCATTTTCCAGCTATTCATACCTAACAGCATAAATATAATTTTCCTTTATACATTTTTCTCTCCGTATATTAGCTTTCTCTTTGAGATCAATTATTTTATTCCTATAATTTCTATTTGCAAAAGAATTCTTTGATATTTTACTCCAAGGTAAAGTTTTTAATCAGTACCAGCCAACAACAGGATACTTTTTTCCATTACACACACACACACACACACACACACACACACACACACACACACACACACACACACACACACACACGTGTGTGTGTGTGCTGTTCTTAAATTTCTTCTTTCACAAAAACTTTCACATCAGTGTTGCATTGTAATTAATATTCCTCCAATATTTCTACTATTCTTCTTTCACTCCTCTTCCCGCCCCGAACTCGCACTTTTCCTTTCATTTTTTTGTCTCTTCTTCATTGCTTTCATTTTCCTCTCTTTCTTTCTTTCCTTCCTTTCTTTTCTTTCTTTCTTTTCTCTCTATACACTTTATAACATTCTACAAACTAATTTTCTTCTCACGCAGAACAAAAATAAGTTTTGTACCTCAGTTGTATTGCAATTATTCTTTCTACGTTTTTTACCCATTTTTCAGTCGCATCTCTTCTTTTTCTCGTTGTGCCACCTTCTTTTGCTCTCTCATCCCTTTACCAGTTCACGCCTCCCTTCTATGCAACAGCGTCTCTCACCCATACGGATTCATACACTTCGATCAGGTCTACTTTACTTTTGCCGTCCTTTTTACTTCGCACTTCTTCACTTTCCTCACAATCAACACACAATACAAGTACACATGTCAGTCTACTTCCGCACTTACACGCCTCTAAATATATACACTCCACGAAAATCATACACACACTACTACCCCTTATGCCCACCTAAAAACATGCTAATACGTACACACACATACTGCGCCTCAGCCCTTCTTCACAGAACCGCATTTCTACCTGGCGTCTAATACCACCTCCATTTTTATATCAACCACTTATCCTCTTTCTCACTACTATGCATTTCTTTTGATGAAAGAATGTCCTCCGAAACGTTAAGACCCTTTAAGCCTCCTACTTTAAGCGTTAATCTAATTCAATATTTGTTAAATCTTTCATGTATTGGCGTTTTTCATTTTGATATTATGCTTTCCATCATATATATATATATATATATATATATATATATACATTACTTCAGTCATTAGACCGCCTTGCAGAATTTTCAGTCGAATTAATCGCACCAGTACGTTTTAAAATCCTATATATTCGATATATTTTGCCGAACTGGTAAGTTACGGAGACGAAAAAACGCAAGCACAAGAGTATAGAAATGGTATTACCCAAATAAATATTGAGGTATGGTTATCTAGAATAACACTTAGCAGAACTAATATGTTCACACAGAATGTATTCCGTGCTACGCCAAACATAGGTACGGTGTTAAACTATCACAGTAATCCGATACGAACGATCAACGCTGTCATCTCCTCGTTGTCAACTCTCGACTGTCAACTACCGACAGTTTACACTGTTTCTTTATTTTATTAAAATGCGTCAATCCACTTTTGATCACGTGGGTGTGGCCAGGCTCCTTCCACAACAATATACATGTATATTCGTTGGCGGCTTTTTTCCCTCCGTCTTCCTTTCATTATTGAACTTTCTCTGTTTCTGAAGAAGAGGCTTTGCTCGAAACGTAAAACCACCTTTCTTTCCTTCCGTGAGCGTCTGCTAATACTTTACATGTACCACGTCCTCACGTTGTTGTTTTTTCTTGTGCTTGTTCTTCGATTTGGGGGGGATTTACTATATATATATATATATATATATATATATATATATATATATATATATATATACATATATATATATTTATTTATTTATAACTAGGGCTTGGCTTCTGCCTCACCACGCACTGAAAAATAGACGTCAGGCGACACTATTACCACCATAAGTTCTCTGAGAGAAACTACATAAAAGCTCGTGTTTCGGGCAACAGGTAATCTTTTTTGTCATTACTTTAAGCCCGAAACACGATCATGTACACGGTTAACCGAAGTTTTCATTCATTTTCTTTCTTTTGTTAGCCTTTTATGTAGTGTGTTTCTCTCTTGACGTCTATATTTTAGTGTGTGGTGAGGGACAAGCCAAGCCCTTGGTATAATTATTTATAAAATGTACCTATGAGGTTTTATTTTCGCGTTGACCACTTGGTTTGATTTTTACCCGTTTATTATTATTATTATTATTATTATTATTATTATATGTAAAAGAAATAATTAATAATTCTTTCCCTTATGAGGTTTTTCACGCTAACTACTTGATAAATTCTTATGAAGATTTTATCCTATTTTTAAATTATATATATATATATATATATATATATATATATATATATATATATATTGATCGGATCAACTGGAACACTCGTCGACGTGTTCCAGTTGATCCAATGTGGCTTATATATGTATGGATAATATTCATAGTGTACTTCATGTCTGTATGTATAATATATGGAGTGTGGTTTACATACATAAATTATAGTAGTGAATAGGCTTAATAAAGTTTATAGTGAGTGTATATGTGTGTGTGTGTACGTGTTTGTGTGTGCGCGTGTGTGTGTCTGAATTTGCGAGTGAGCTTGTAAAGACCATTTATAAAGTGACGTCAGAGTACAAGAATGCAAATCACATGTGGAGTCAGTAACTCGGGAAACTTCAACATATGTGGCAAAATGAAATTTGCCATTTTCATAATTTCTTTGATGATTTTAATTATCAGCCAAAGAATATTATTCGAATTTTCTGAAAGTCACGTTGCCGCATAAGAACACACCTGACCGAAAGATAAGATTGGCATATGAAACCGCTTTGTTTTATTAATAATTTGAGTGGCTATATCAGATTTCTGCATTAAATGGGTTAAATAATATAACCTGAGTTAATGTTCATTTGTTGTTACCTGTTTAAATACATCCTTGAAAACTTCAAAAAGGCCCCTTAGAACAATGAACGATAAAATATGAGTGATCTCTAATGACATTAACATCACATTAACATATTAGCAATCTTGCCGAAGTGTACAGTGAATCGGTGGCTTTACAGTGGTGACGTGGATTTCTCTCACATGAAACAACAGCCACATACTCTTTTACTTGTTTCAGTGATTTGACTGT